>NW_027422347.1:0-150609 GCF_037893015.1 Macrotis lagotis
TCATTGCCTTGCCGTGCATTGCCTAGCCCTGCGTTTTCGTGCCTTAGCCTTGTTTCCCCTTGCCGCGCCGTTCCATCCGTTACTCTTGCCTTGCCTTGCTTTCCCTTGCATTCCTTGCCTTCCGTTACTCTTTCCTTGCCTAGGCGTGCACTGCCAAGCCTTGCGTTGTCGTGCATTAGCCTTGCCTCGACTGACCGTGCCTTGCCTTGCGTTACCCTTTCCTTGCCTTGCCGTGCATTGCCTAGCTTGCGTTGTCGAGCCTTAGCCTTGTTTCCCCTTGCCGTGCCGTGCCTTTTGTTACACTTGCCTTGCCTTGCTTTGCCTTGCCTTCCTTTCCTTCCGTTACTCTTTCCTTGCCTAGCCGTGCACTGCCTAGCCTTGCGTTGTCGTGCATTAGCCTTGCCTCGCCTGATCGTGCCTTGCCATGCGTTACCCTTTCCTTGCCTTGCCGTGCATTGCCCAGCTTGCGTTGTCGTGCCTTAGCCTTGTTTCCCCTTGCCGTGCCGTTCCTTCCCTTACCCTTAACTTGCCTTGCTTTCCCTTGCCTTCCTTGCCTTCCGTTACTCTTTGCTTACCTTCCGTGCATTGCCTAGCCGTGCGTTGTTGTGCATTAGCCTTGCCTTGCCTCACCGTGCCTTGACTTGCGTTACCCTTTCCTTGCCTTGCCGTGCATTGCCTAGCTTGCGTTGTCGTGCCTTAGACTTGTTTCCCCTTGCCGTGCCGTGCCTTTTGTTTCACTTGCCTTGCATTGCTTTGCCTTGCCTTCCTTTCCTTCTGTTACTCTTTCCTTGCCTAGCCGTGCACTGCCAAGCCTTGCGTTGTCGTGCATTAGCCTTGCATCGACTGACCGTGCCTTGCCTTGCGTTAACCTTTCCTTGCCTTGCCGTGCTTTGCCTAGCTTGCGTTGTCGATCCTTAGCCTTGTTTCCCCTTGCCGTGCCGTGCCTTTTGTTACACTTGCCTTGCCTTGCTTTGCATTGCCTTCCTTTCCTTCCGTTACTCTTTCCTTGCCTAGCCGTGCACTGCCTAGCCTTGCGTTGTCGTGCATTAGCCTTGCCTCGCCTGATCGTGCCTTGCCATGCGTTACCCTTTCCTTGCCTTGCCGTGCATTGCCTAGCTTGCGTTGTCGTGCCTTAGCCTTGTTTCCCCTTGCCGTGCCGTTCCTTCCCTTACCCTTAACTTGCCTTGCTTTCCCTTGCCTTCCTTGCCTTCCGTTACTCTTTGCTTACCTTCCGTGCATTGCCTAGCCGTGCGTTGTTGTGCATTAGCCTTGCCTTGCCTCACCGTGCCTTGACTTGCGTTACCCTTTCCTTGCCTTGCCGTGCATTGCCTAGCTTGCGTTGTCGTGCCTTAGCCTTGTTTCCCCTTGCCGTGCCGTGCCTTTTGTTTCACTTGCCTTGCATTGCTTTGCCTTGCCTTCCTTTCCTTCTGTTACTCTTTCCTTGCCTAGCCGTGCACTGCCAAGCCTTGCGTTGTCGTGCATTAGCCTTGCCTCGACTGACCGTGCCTTGCCTTGCGTTAACCTTTCCTTGCCTTACCGTGCTTTGCCTAGCTTGCGTTGTCGATCCTTAGCCTTGTTTCCCCTTGCCGTGCCGTGCCTTTTTTTTCACTTGCCTTGCATTGCTTTGCCTTGCCTTCCTTTCCTTCTGTTACTCTTTCCTTGCCTAGCCGTCCACTGCCAAGCCTTGCGTTGTCGTGCATTAGCCTTGCCTCGACTGACCGTGCCTTGACTTGCGTTAACCTTTCCTTGCCTTACCGTGCATTGCCTAGCTTGCGTTGTCGAGCCTTAGCCTTGTTTCCCCTTGCCGTGCCGTGCCTTTTGTTACACTTGCCTTGCCTTGCTTTGCCTTCCCTTCATTTCCTTCCGTTACTCTTTCCTTGCCTAGCCGTCCACTGCCTAGCCTTCCGTTGTCGTGCATTAGCCTTGCCTTTCCTGACCGTGCCTTCCCTTGCGTTAACCTTTCCTTGCCTTGCCGTGCATTGCCTTGCTTGCGTTGTCGTGCCTTAGGCTTGTTTCCCCTTGCCGTGCCGTTCCTTCCCTTACCCTTAACTTGCCTTGCTTTCCCTTGCCTTCCTTGCTTTCCGTTACTCTTTGCTTACCTTCCGTGCATTGCCTAGCCTTGCGTTGTCGTGCCTTAGCCTTGCCTCGCCTGACAGAGCCTTGCCTTGCGTTACCCTTTCCTTGCCTGGCCGTGCATTGCCTAGCCGTGCGTTGACGTGCGTTAGCCTTGTTTCCCCTTGCCGTGCCGTTCCTTCCGTTACCCTTGCCTTGCCTTGCTTTCCCTTGCCTTCCTTGCCTTCCTTGCCTTCCGGTACTCTTTGCTTGCCTTCCCTGCATTGCCTAGCCTTGCGTTGTCGTGCCTTAGCCTTGCCTCGCCTGACCGTGACTTCCCTTGCTTTACCCTTTCCTTGCCTTGCCGTGCATTGCCTAGCCGTGCGTTGTCGTGCATTAGCCTTGCCTTGCCTCACCGTGCCTTGCCTTGCGTTACCCTTTCCTTGCCTTGCCGTGCATTGCCTAGCCTTGCGTTGTCGTGCCTTACCCTTGTTTCCCCTTGCCGTGCCGTTCCTTCCGTTACTCTTGCCTTGCCTTGCTTTCCCTTGCATTCCTTGCCTTCCGTTACTCTTTCCTTGCCTTGCCGTGCATTGCCTAGTCTTGCGTTGTCGTGCCTTAGCCTTGCCTCGCCTGACAGTGCCTTGCCTTGCGTTCCCCTTTCCTTGCCTGGCCGTGCATTGCCTAGCCGTGCGTTGTCGTGCCTTAGCCTTGTTTCACCTTGCCGTAGCCTTCCTTGCGCTGCCTTGCTTTGCCTTTCCTTCCATGCTTTCCGTTACACATTGCTTGCCTTCCGTGCATTGCGTAGCCTTGCGTTGTCGTGCCGTAGCCTTTTTTGACCTTGCCATCGCCTTGCTTGCGTTACCTTGCTTTGCCTTGCATTCCTTGCCTTCCGTTACTCTTTGCTTGCCTTCCGTGCATTGCCTAGCCTTGCATTGTCGTGCCTTAGCCTTGCCTCGCCTAACCGTGACTTCCTTTGCGTTACACTTTCCTTGCCTTGCCGTGCATTGCCTAGCCGTGCGTTGTCGTGCATTAGCCTTGCCTTGCCTCACCGTGCCTTGCCTTGCGTTACCCTTTCCTTGCCTTGCCATGCATTGCCTAACCCTGCGTTGTCGAGCCTTAGCCTTGTTTCTCCTTTCCGTGCCGTTCCTTCCCTTACCCTTACCTTGCCTTGCTTTCCCTTGCTTTCCTTGCCTTCTATTACTCTTTGCTTACCTTCCGTGCATTGCCTAGCCTTGCGTTGTCGTGCCTTAGCCTTGCCTCGCCTGACAGTGCCTTGCCTTGCGTTACCCTTTCCTTGCTTGGCCGTGCATTGCCTAGCCGTGCGTTGCCGTGCCTTAGCCTTGTTTCCCCTTGCCGTGCCGTTCCTTCCGTTACCCTTGCCTTGCCTTGCTTTCCCTTGCCTTCCTTGCCTTCCGTTACTCTTTGCTTGCCTTCCCTGCATTGCCTAGCCTTGCGTTGTCGTGCCTTAGACTTGCCTCGCCTGACCGTGACTTCCCTTGCTGTTACCCTTTCCTTGCCTTGCCGTGCATTGCCTAGCCGTGCGTTGTTGTGCATTAGCCTTGCCTTGCCTCACCGTGCCTTGCCTTGCGTTACCCTTTCCTTGCCTGGCCGTGCATTGCCTAGCCGTGCGTTGCCGTGCCTTAGCCTTGTTTCCCCTTGCCGTGCCGTTCCTTCCGTTACCCTTGCCTTGCCTTGCTTTCCCTTCCCTTCCTTGCCTTCCTTGCCTTCCGTTTCTCTTTGCTTGCCTTCCCTGCATTGCCTAGCCTTGCGTTGTCGTGCCTTAGACTTGCCTCGCCTGACCGTGACTTCCCCTGCTTTACCCTTTCCTTGCCTTGCCGTGCATTCCCTAGACGTGCGTTGTTGTGCATTAACCTTGCCTTGCCTCACCGTGCCTTGCCTTGCGTTACCCTTTCCTTGCCTTGCCGTGCATTGCCTAGCTTGCGTTGTCGTGCCTTAGCCTTGTTTCCCCTTGCCGTGCCGTTCCTTCCCTTACCCTTGCCTTGCCTTGCTTTCCCGTGCCTTTCTTGCCTTCCGTTACTCTTTTCTTGCCTTCCGTGCATTGCCTAGCCTTGCGTTTTCGTGCCTTAGCCTTGCCTTGCCTCACCGTTCCTTGCCTTGCGTTACCCTTTCCTTGCCTTGCCGTGCATTGCCTAGCCTTGCGTTGTCGTGCCTTAGCCTTGCCTCGCCTAACCGTGACTTCCCTTGCGTTACACTTTCCTTGCCTTGCCGTGCATTGCCTAGCCGTGCGTTGTCGTGCATTAGCCTTGCCTTGCCTCACCGTGCCTTGCCTTGCGTTACCCTTTCCTTGCCGTGCCATGCATTGCCTAGCCCTGCGTTGTCGAGCCTTAGCCTTGTTTCCCCTTGCCGAGTCGTTCCTTCCGTTAACCTTGCCTTGCCTTGCTTTCCCTTGCCTTCCTTGCCTTCCGTTACTCTTTGCTTGCCTTCCCTGCATTGCCTAGCCTTGCGTTGTCGTGCCTTAGCCTTGCCTCGCCTGACCGTGACTTCCCTTGCGTTACCCTTTCCTTGCCTTGCCGTGCATTGCCTAGCCGTGCGTTGTTGTGCATTAGCCTTGCCTTGCCTCACCGTGCCTTGACTTGCGTTACCCTTTCCTTGCCTTGCCGTGCATTGCCTAGCTTGCGTTGTCGTGCCTTACCCTTGTTTCCCCTTGCCGTGCCGTGCCTTTTTTTTCACTTGCCTTGCATTGCTTTGCCTTGCCTTCCTTTCCTTCTGTTACTCTTTCCTTGCCGAGCCGTGCACTGCCAAGCCTTGCGTCGTCGTGCATTAGCCTTGCCTCGACTGACCGTGCCTTGCCTTGCGTTAACCTTTCCTTGCCTTACCGTGCTTTGCCTAGCTTGCGTTGTCGATCCTTAGCCTTGTTTCCCCTTGCCGTGCCGTGCCTTTTTTTTCACTTGCCTTGCATTGCTTTGCCTTGCCTTCCTTTCCTTCTGTTACTCTTTCCTTGCCTAGCCGTCCACTGCCAAGCCTTGCGTTGTCGTGCATTAGCCTTGCCTCGACTGACCGTGCCTTGACTTGCGTTAACCTTTCCTTGCCTTACCGTGCATTGCCTAGCTTGCGTTGTCGAGCCTTAGCCTTGTTTCCCCTTGCCGTGCCGTGCCTTTTGTTACACTTGCCTTGCTTTGCTTTGCCTTCCCTTCATTTCCTTCCGTTACTCTTTCCTTGCCTAGCCGTCCACTGCCTAGCCTTGCGTTGTCGTGCATTAGCCTTGCCTCGCCTGACAGAGCGTTGCCTTCCGTTACCCTTTCCTTGCCTTGCCGTGCATTGCCTAGCCGTGCGTTGCCGTGCCTTAGCCTTGTTTCCCCTTGCCGTGCCGTTCCTTCCGTTACCCTTGCCTTGCCTTGCTTTCCCTTGCCTGCCTTGCCTTCCGTTACTCTTTGCTTGCCTTCCCTGCATTGCCTAGCCTTGCGTTGTCGTGCCTTAGCCTTGCCTCGCCTGACCGTGACTTCCCTTGCGTTACCCTTTCCTTGCCTTGCCGTGCATTGCCTAGACGTGCGTTGTTGTGCATTAGCCTTGCCTTGCCTCACCGTGCCTTGCCTTGCGTTACCCTTTCCTTGCCTTGCCGTGCATTGCCTAGCTTGCGTTGTCGTGCCTTAGCCTTGTTTCCCCTTGCCGTGCCGTTCCTTCCCTTACCCTTGCCTTGCCTTGCTTTCCCTTGCCTTTCTTGCCTTCCGTTACTCTTTTCTTGCCTTCCGTGCATTGCCTAGCCTTGCGTTTTCGTGCCTTAGCCTTGCCTTGCCTCACCGTGCCTTGCTTTGCTTTACCCTTTCCTTGCCTAGCCGTGCATTGCCTAGCCTTGCGTTGTCGTTCCTTAGCCTTGCTTCCCCTTGCCGTGCCTTTCCTTCCGTTACTCTTGCCTTGCCTTGTTTCCCTTGCATTCCTTTCCTTCCGTTACTCTTTCCTTGCCTTGCCGTGTATTGCCTAGCCTTCCGTTGTCGTGCATTAGCCTTGCCTTGCCTGACCGTACCTTGCATTCCGTTACCCTTTCCGTGCGTTGCCGTGCATTGCCTAGCTTGCGTTGTCGTGCCTTAGCCCTGTTTCCCCTTGCCGTGCCGTTCCTTCCCTTACCCTTAACTTGCCTTACTTTCCCTTGCCTTCCTTGCCTTCCGTTACTCTTTGCTTACCTTCCGTGCATTGCCTAGCCTTCCGATGTCGTGCCTTAGCCTTGCCTCGCCTGACCGTGCCTTGCCTTGCGTTACCCTCTCCTTCCCTTGCCGTGCATTGCCTAGCCGTGCTTTGTCGTGCATTAGCCTTGCCTTCCCTCACCGTGCCTTGCCTTGCGTTAACCTTTCCTTGCCTTGCCGTGCTTTGCCTAGCCTTGCGTTGTCGTGCCTTAGCCTTGTTTCCCTTTGCCGTGCCGTTCCTTCCGTTACTCTTGCGTTGCCTTGCTTTCCCTTGCATTCCTTACCTTCCGTTACACTTTCCTTGCCTTGCCGTGCATTGCCTAGCCTTCCGTTGTCGTACATTAGCCTTGCCTTTCCTGACCGTGCCTTCCCTTGCGTTACCCTTTCATTGCCTTGCCGTGCATTGCCTAGCCCTGCGTTTTCGTGCCTTAGCCTTGTTTCCCCTTGCCGCGCCGTTCCTTCCGTTACTCTTGCCTTGCCTTGCTTTCCCTTGCATTCCTTGCCTTCCGTTACTCTTTCCTTGCCTAGGCGTGCACTGCCAAGCCTTGCGTTGTCGTGCATTAGCCTTGCCTCGACTGACCGTGCCTTGCCTTGCGTTACCCTTTCCTTGCCTTGCCGTGCATTGCCTAGCTTGCGTTGTCGAGCCTTAGCCTTGTTTCCCCTTGCCGTGCCGTGCCTTTTGTTACACTTGCCTTGCCTTGCTTTGCCTTGCCTTCCTTTCCTTCCGTTACTCTTTCCTTGCCTAGCCGTGCACTGCCTAGCCTTGCGTTGTCGTGCATTAGCCTTGCCTCGCCTGATCGTGCCTTGCCATGCGTTACCCTTTCCTTGCCTTGCCGTGCATTGCCCAGCTTGCGTTGTCGTGCCTTAGCCTTGTTTCCCCTTGCCGTGCCGTTCCTTCCCTTACCCTTAACTTGCCTTGCTTTCCCTTGCCTTCCTTGCCTTCCGTTACTCTTTGCTTACCTTCCGTGCATTGCCTAGCCGTGCGTTGTTGTGCATTAGCCTTGCCTTGCCTCACCGTGCCTTGACTTGCGTTACCCTTTCCTTGCCTTGCCGTGCATTGCCTAGCTTGCGTTGTCGTGCCTTAGACTTGTTTCCCCTTGCCGTGCCGTGCCTTTTGTTTCACTTGCCTTGCATTGCTTTGCCTTGCCTTCCTTTCCTTCTGTTACTCTTTCCTTGCCTAGCCGTGCACTGCCAAGCCTTGCGTTGTCGTGCATTAGCCTTGCATCGACTGACCGTGCCTTGCCTTGCGTTAACCTTTCCTTGCCTTGCCGTGCTTTGCCTAGCTTGCGTTGTCGATCCTTAGCCTTGTTTCCCCTTGCCGTGCCGTGCCTTTTGTTACACTTGCCTTGCCTTGCTTTGCATTGCCTTCCTTTCCTTCCGTTACTCTTTCCTTGCCTAGCCGTGCACTGCCTAGCCTTGCGTTGTCGTGCATTAGCCTTGCCTCGCCTGATCGTGCCTTGCCATGCGTTACCCTTTCCTTGCCTTGCCGTGCATTGCCTAGCTTGCGTTGTCGTGCCTTAGCCTTGTTTCCCCTTGCCGTGCCGTTCCTTCCCTTACCCTTAACTTGCCTTGCTTTCCCTTGCCTTCCTTGCCTTCCGTTACTCTTTGCTTACCTTCCGTGCATTGCCTAGCCGTGCGTTGTTGTGCATTAGCCTTGCCTTGCCTCACCGTGCCTTGACTTGCGTTACCCTTTCCTTGCCTTGCCGTGCATTGCCTAGCTTGCGTTGTCGTGCCTTAGCCTTGTTTCCCCTTGCCGTGCCGTGCCTTTTGTTTCACTTGCCTTGCATTGCTTTGCCTTGCCTTCCTTTCCTTCTGTTACTCTTTCCTTGCCTAGCCGTGCACTGCCAAGCCTTGCGTTGTCGTGCATTAGCCTTGCCTCGACTGACCGTGCCTTGCCTTGCGTTAACCTTTCCTTGCCTTACCGTGCTTTGCCTAGCTTGCGTTGTCGATCCTTAGCCTTGTTTCCCCTTGCCGTGCCGTGCCTTTTTTTTCACTTGCCTTGCATTGCTTTGCCTTGCCTTCCTTTCCTTCTGTTACTCTTTCCTTGCCTAGCCGTCCACTGCCAAGCCTTGCGTTGTCGTGCATTAGCCTTGCCTCGACTGACCGTGCCTTGACTTGCGTTAACCTTTCCTTGCCTTACCGTGCATTGCCTAGCTTGCGTTGTCGAGCCTTAGCCTTGTTTCCCCTTGCCGTGCCGTGCCTTTTGTTACACTTGCCTTGCCTTGCTTTGCCTTCCCTTCATTTCCTTCCGTTACTCTTTCCTTGCCTAGCCGTCCACTGCCTAGCCTTCCGTTGTCGTGCATTAGCCTTGCCTTTCCTGACCGTGCCTTCCCTTGCGTTAACCTTTCCTTGCCTTGCCGTGCATTGCCTTGCTTGCGTTGTCGTGCCTTAGGCTTGTTTCCCCTTGCCGTGCCGTTCCTTCCCTTACCCTTAACTTGCCTTGTTTTCCCTTGCCTTCCTTGCTTTCCGTTACTCTTTGCTTACCTTCCGTGCATTGCCTAGCCTTGCGTTGTCGTGCCTTAGCCTTGCCTCGCCTGACAGAGCCTTGCCTTGCGTTACCCTTTCCTTGCCTGGCCGTGCATTGCCTAGCCGTGCGTTGCCGTGCGTTAGCCTTGTTTCCCCTTGCCGTGCCGTTCCTTCCGTTACCCTTGCCTTGCCTTGCTTTCCCTTGCCTTCCTTGCCTTCCTTGCCTTCCGGTACTCTTTGCTTGCCTTCCCTGCATTGCCTAGCCTTGCGTTGTCGTGCCTTAGCCTTGCCTCGCCTGACCGTGACTTCCCTTGCTTTACCCTTTCCTTGCCTTGCCGTGCATTGCCTAGCCGTGCGTTGTCGTGCATTAGCCTTGTTTCCCCTTGCCGTGCCGTGCCTTTTGTTTCACTTGCCTTGCATTGCTTTGCCTTGCCTTCCTTTCCTTCTGTTACTCTTTCCTTGCCTAGCCGTGCACTGCCAAGCCTTGCGTTGTCGTGCATTAGCCTTGCCTCGACTGACCGTGCCTTGCCTTGCGTTAACCTTTCCTTGCCTTACCGTGCTTTGCCTAGCTTGCGTTGTCGATCCTTAGCCTTGTTTCCCCTTGCCGTGCCGTTCCTTTTGTTACACTTGCCTTGCCTTGCTTTGCCTTGCCTTCCTTTCCTTCCGTTACTCTTTCCTTGCTTAGCCGTGCACTGCCTAGCCTTGCATTGTCGTGCATTAGCCTTGCCTCGCCTGATCGTGCCGTGCCTTGCGTTACCCTTTCCTTGCCTTGCCGTGCATTGCCTTGCTTGCGTTGTCGTGCCTTAGCCTTGTTTCCACTTGCCGTGCCGTTCCTTCCCTTACCCTTAACTTGCCTTGCTTTCCCTTGCCTTCCTTGCTTTCCGTTACTCTTTGCTTACCTTCCGTGCATTGCCTAGCCTTGCGTTGTCGTGCCTTAGCCTTGCCTCGCCTGACAGAGCCTTGCCTTGCGTTACCCTTTCCTTGCCTGGCCGTGCATTGCCTAGCCGTGCGTTGCCGTGCCTTAGCCTTGTTTCCCCTTGCCGTGCCGTTCCTTCCGTTACCCTTGCCTTGCCTTGCTTTCCCTTCCCTTCCTTGCCTTCCTTGCCTTCCGTTTCTCTTTGCTTGCCTTCCCTGCATTGCCTAGCCTTGCGTTGTCGTGCCTTAGCCTTGCCTCGCCTGACCGTGACTTCCCTTGCTTTACCCTTTCCTTGCCTTGCCGTGCATTTCCTAGACGTGCGTTGTTGTGCATTAACCTTGCCTTGCCTCACCGTGCCTTGCCTTGCGTTACCCTTTCCTTGCCTTGCCGTGCATTGCCTAGCTTGCGTTGTCGTGCCTTAGCCTTGCCTCGCCTGACCGTGCCGTTCCTTCCGTTACCCTTCCCTTGCTTTACCCTTTCCTTGCCTTGCCGTGCATTGCCTAGCCGTGCGTTGTCGTGCATTTGCCTTGCCTTGCCTCACCGTGCCTTGCCTTGCGTTACCCTTTCCTTGCCTTGCCGTGCATTGCCTAGCCTTGCGTTGTCGTGCCTTACCCTTGTTTCCCCTTGCCGTGCCGTTCCTTCCGTTACTCTTGCCTTGCCTTGCTTTCCCTTGCATTCCTTGCCTTCCGTTACTCTTTCCTTGCCTTGCCGTGCATTGCCTAGTCTTGCGTTGTCGTGCCTTAGCCTTGCCTCGCCTGACAGTGCCTTGCCTTGCGTTCCCCTTTCCTTGCCTGGCCGTGCATTGCCTAGCCGTGCGTTGTCGTGACTTAGCCTTGTTTCACCTTGCCGTAGCCTTCCTTGCGCTGCCTTGCTTTGCCTTTCCTTCCATGCTTTCCGTTACACATTGCTTGCCTTCCGTGCATTGCGTAGCCTTGCGTTGTCGTGCCGTAGCCTTTTTTGACCTTGCCATCGCCTTGCTTGCGTTACCTTGCTTTGCCTTGCATTCCTTGCCTTCCGTTACTCTTTGCTTGCCTTCCGTGCATTGCCTAGCCTTGCATTGTCGTGCCTTAGCCTTGCCTCGCCTAACCGTGACTTCCTTTGCGTTACACTTTCCTTGCCTTGCCGTGCATTGCCTAGCCGTGCGTTGTCGTGCATTAGCCTTGCCTTGCCTCACCGTGCCTTGCCTTGCGTTACCCTTTCCTTGCCTTGCCATGCATTGCCTAACCCTGCGTTGTCGAGCCTTAGCCTTGTTTCTCCTTTCCGTGCCGTTCCTTCCCTTACCCTTACCTTGCCTTGCTTTCCCTTGCTTTCCTTGCCTTCTATTACTCTTTGCTTACCTTCCGTGCATTGCCTAGCCTTGCGTTGTCGTGCCTTAGCCTTGCCTCGCCTGACAGTGCCTTGCCTTGCGTTACCCTTTCCTTGCTTGGCCGTGCATTGCCTAGTCGTGCGTTGCCGTGCCTTAGCCTTGTTTCCCCTTGCCGAGTCGTTCCTTCCGTTAACCTTGCCTTGCCTTGCTTTCCCTTGCCTTCCTTGCCTTCCGTTACTCTTTGCTTGCCTTCCCTGCATTGCCTAGCCTTGCGTTGTCGTGCCTTAGACTTGCCTCGCCTGACCGTGACTTCCCTTGCGTTACCCTTTCCTTGCCTTGCCGTGCATTGCCTAGCCGTGCGTTGTTGTGCATTAGCCTTCCCTTGCCTCACCGTGCCTTGACTTGCGTTACCCTTTCCTTGCCTTGCCGTGCATTGCCTAGCTTGCATTGTCGTGCCTTACCCTTTTTTCCCCTTGCCGTGCCGTGCCTTTTTTTTCACTTGCCTTGCATTGCTTTGCCTTGCCTTCCTTTCCTTCTGTTACTGTTTCCTTGCCTAGCCGTCCACTGCCAAGCTTTGCGTTGTCGTGCATTAGCCTTGCCTCGACTGACCGTGCCTTGACTTGCGTTAACCTTTCCTTGCCTTACCGTGCATTGCCTAGCTTGCGTTGTTGAGCCTTAGCCTTGTTTCCCCTTGCCGTGCCGTGCCTTTTGTTACACTTGCCTTGCCTTGCTTTGCCTTGCCTTCCTTTCCTTCCGTTACACTTTCCTTGCCTAGCCGTGCACTGCCTAGCCTTGCGTTGTCGTGCATTAGCCTTGCCTCGCCTGACAGAGCGTTGCCTTCCGTTAACCTTTCCTTGCCTTGCCGTGCATTGCCTAGCCGTGCGTTGCCGTGCCTTAGCCTTGTTTCCCCTTGCCGTGCCGTTCCTTCCGTTACCCTTGCCTTGCCTTGCTTTCCCTTGCCTTTCTTGCCTTCCGTTACTCTTTTCTTGCCTTCCGTGCATTGCCTAGCCTTGCGTTTTCGTGCCTTAGCCTTGCCTTGCCTCACCGTGCCTTGCCTTGCTTTACCCTTTCCTTGCCTAGCCGTGCATTGCCTAGCCTTGCGTTGTGGTGCCTTAGCCTTGCTTCCCCTTGCCGTGCCTTTCCTTCCGTTACTCTTGCCTTGCCTTGTTTCCCTTGCATTCCTTTCCTTCCGTTACTCTTTCCTTGCCTTGCCGTGTATTGCCTAGCCTTCCGTTGTCGTGCATTAGCCTTGCCTTGCCTGACCGTACCTTGCCTTCCGTTACCCTTTCCGTGCGTTGCCGTGCATTGCCTAGCTTGCGTTGTCGTGCCTTAGCCCTGTTTCCCCTTGCCGTGCCGTTCCTTCCCTTACCCTTAACTTGCCTTGCTTTCCCTTGCCTTCCTTGCCTTCCGTTACTCTTTGCTTACCTTCCGTGCATTGCCTAGCCTTGCGATGTCGTGCCTTAGCCTTGCCTCGCCTGACCGTGCCTTGCCTTGCGTTACCCTCTCCTTCCCTTGCCGTGCATTGCCTAGCCGTGCTTTGTCGTGCATTAGCCTTGCCTTCCCTCACCGTGCCTTGCCTTGCGTTACCCTTTCCTTGCCTTGCCGTGCTTTGCCTAGCCTTGCCTTGTCGTGCCTTAGCCTTGTTTCCCCTTGCCGTGCCGTTCCTTCCGTTACTCTTGCGTTGCCTTGCTTTCCCTTGCATTCCTTACCTTCCGTTACACTTTCCTTGCCTTGCCGTGCATTGCCTAGCCTTCCGTTGTCGTGCATTAGCCTTGCCTTTCCTGACCGTGCCTTCCCTTGCGTTATCCTTTCATTGCCTTGCCGTGCATTGCCTAGCCCTGCGTTTTCGTGCCTTAGCCTTGTTTCCCCTTGCCGCGCCGTTCCTTCCGTTACTCTTGCCTTGCCTTGCTTTCCCTTGCATTCCTTGCCTTCCGTTACTCTTTCCTTGCCTAGGCGTGCACTGCCAAGCCTTGCGTCGTCGTGCATTAGCCTTGCCTCGACTGACCGTGCCTTGCCTTGCGTTAACCTTTCCTTGCCTTACCGTGCTTTGCCTAGCTTGCGTTGTCGATCCTTAGCCTTGTTTCCCCTTGCCGTGCCGTGCCTTTTTTTTCACTTGCCTTGCATTGCTTTGCCTTGCCTTCCTTTCCTTCTGTTACTCTTTCCTTGCCTAGCCGTCCACTGCCAAGCCTTGCGTTGTCGTGCATTAGCCTTGCCTCGACTGACCGTGCCTTGACTTGCGTTAACCTTTCCTTGCCTTACCGTGCATTGCCTAGCTTGCGTTGTCGAGCCTTAGCCTTGTTTCCCCTTGCCGTGCCGTGCCTTTTGTTACACTTGCCTTGCCTTGCTTTGCCTTCCCTTCATTTCCTTCCGTTACTCTTTCCTTGCCTAGCCGTCCACTGCCTAGCCTTGCGTTGTCGTGCATTAGCCTTGCCTCGCCTGACAGAGCGTTGCCTTCCGTTACCCTTTCCTTGCCTTGCCGTGCATTGCCTAGCCGTGCGTTGCCGTGCCTTAGCCTTGTTTCCCCTTGCCGTGCCGTTCCTTCCGTTACCCTTGCCTTGCCTTGCTTTCCCTTGCCTGCCTTGCCTTCCGTTACTCTTTGCTTGCCTTCCCTGCATTGCCTAGCCTTGCGTTGTCGTGCCTTAGCCTTGCCTCGCCTGACCGTGACTTCCCTTGCGTTACCCTTTCCTTGCCTTGCCGTGCATTGCCTAGACGTGCGTTGTTGTGCATTAGCCTTGCCTTGCCTCACCGTGCCTTGCCTTGCGTTACCCTTTCCTTGCCTTGCCGTGCATTGCCTAGCTTGCGTTGTCGTGCCTTAGCCTTGTTTCCCCTTGCCGTGCCGTTCCTTCCCTTACCCTTGCCTTGCCTTGCTTTCCCTTGCCTTTCTTGCCTTCCGTTACTCTTTTCTTGCCTTCCGTGCATTGCCTAGCCTTGCGTTTTCGTGCCTTAGCCTTGCCTTGCCTCACCGTGCCTTGCTTTGCTTTACCCTTTCCTTGCCTAGCCGTGCATTGCCTAGCCTTGCGTTGTCGTTCCTTAGCCTTGCTTCCCCTTGCCGTGCCTTTCCTTCCGTTACTCTTGCCTTGCCTTGTTTCCCTTGCATTCCTTTCCTTCCGTTACTCTTTCCTTGCCTTGCCGTGTATTGCCTAGCCTTCCGTTGTCGTGCATTAGCCTTGCCTTGCCTGACCGTACCTTGCATTCCGTTACCCTTTCCGTGCGTTGCCGTGCATTGCCTAGCTTGCGTTGTCGTGCCTTAGCCCTGTTTCCCCTTGCCGTGCCGTTCCTTCCCTTACCCTTAACTTGCCTTGCTTTCCCTTGCCTTCCTTGCCTTCCGTTACTCTTTGCTTACCTTCCGTGCATTGCCTAGCCTTCCGATGTCGTGCCTTAGCCTTGCCTCGCCTGACCGTGCCTTGCCTTGCGTTACCCTCTCCTTCCCTTGCCGTGCATTGCCTAGCCGTGCTTTGTCGTGCATTAGCCTTGCCTTCCCTCACCGTGCCTTGCCTTGCGTTAACCTTTCCTTGCCTTGCCGTGCTTTGCCTAGCCTTGCGTTGTCGTGCCTTAGCCTTGTTTCCCTTTGCCGTGCCGTTCCTTCCGTTACTCTTGCGTTGCCTTGCTTTCCCTTGCATTCCTTACCTTCCGTTACACTTTCCTTGCCTTGCCGTGCATTGCCTAGCCTTCCGTTGTCGTGCATTAGCCTTGCCTTTCCTGACCGTGCCTTCCCTTGCGTTACCCTTTCATTGCCTTGCCGTGCATTGCCTAGCCCTGCGTTTTCGTGCCTTAGCCTTGTTTCCCCTTGCCGCGCCGTTCCTTCCGTTACTCTTGCCTTGCCTTGCTTTCCCTTGCATTCCTTGCCTTCCGTTACTCTTTCCTTGCCTAGGCGTGCACTGCGAAGCCTTGCGTTGTCGTGCATTAGCCTTGCCTCGACTGACCGTGCCTTGCCTTGCGTTACCCTTTCCTTGCCTTGCCGTGCATTGCCTAGCTTGCGTTGTCGAGCCTTAGCCTTGTTTCCCCTTGCCGTGCCGTGCCTTTTGTTACACTTGCCTTGCCTTGCTTTGCCTTGCCTTCCTTTCCTTCCGTTACTCTTTCCTTGCCTAGCCGTGCACTGCCTAGCCTTGCGTTGTCGTGCATTAGCCTTGCCTCGCCTGATCGTGCCTTGCCATGCGTTACCCTTTCCTTGCCTTGCCGTGCATTGCCTAGCTTGCGTTGTCGTGCCTTAGCCTTGTTTCCCCTTGCCGTGCCGTTCCTTCCCTTACCCTTAACTTGCCTTGCTTTCCCTTGCCTTCCTTGCCTTCCGTTACTCTTTGCTTACCTTCCGTGCATTGCCTAGCCGTGCGTTGTTGTGCATTAGCCTTGCCTTGCCTCACAGTTCCTTGACTTGCGTTACCCTTTCCTTGCCTTGCCGTGCATTGCCTAGCTTGCGTTGTCGTGCCTTAGCCTTGTTTCCCCTTGCCGTGCCGTGCCTTTTGTTTCACTTGCCTTGCATTGCTTTGCCTTGCCTTCCTTTCCTTCTGTTACTCTTTCCTTGCCTAGCCGTGCACTGCCAAGCCTTGCGTTGTCGTGCATTAGCCTTGCCTCGACTGACCGTGCCTTGCCTTGCGTTAACCTTTCCTTGCCTTACCGTGCTTTGCCTAGCTTGCGTTGTCGATCCTTAGCCTTGTTTCCCCTTGCCGTGCCGTTCCTTTTGTTACACTTGCCTTGCCTTGCTTTGCCTTGCCTTCCTTTCCTTCCGTTACTCTTTCCTTGCTTAGCCGTGCACTGCCTAGCCTTGCATTGTCGTGCATTAGCCTTGCCTCGCCTGATCGTGCCGTGCCTTGCGTTACCCTTTCCTTGCCTTGCCGTGCATTGCCTTGCTTGCGTTGTCGTGCCTTAGCCTTGTTTCCACTTGCCGTGCCGTTCCTTCCCTTACCCTTAACTTGCCTTGCTTTCCCTTGCCTTCCTTGCTTTCCGTTACTCTTTGCTTACCTTCCGTGCATTGCCTAGCCTTGCGTTGTCGTGCCTTAGCCTTGCCTCGCCTGACAGAGCCTTGCCTTGCGTTACCCTTTCCTTGCCTGGCCGTGCATTGCCTAGCCGTGCGTTGCCGTGCCTTAGCCTTGTTTCCCCTTGCCGTGCCGTTCCTTCCGTTACCCTTGCCTTGCCTTGCTTTCCCTTCCCTTCCTTGCCTTCCTTGCCTTCCGTTTCTCTTTGCTTGCCTTCCCTGCATTGCCTAGCCTTGCGTTGTCGTGCCTTAGACTTGCCTCGCCTGACCGTGACTTCCCTTGCTTTACCCTTTCCTTGCCTTGCCGTGCATTCCCTAGACGTGCGTTGTTGTGCATTAACCTTGCCTTGCCTCACCGTGCCTTGCCTTGCGTTACCCTTTCCTTGCCTTGCCGTGCATTGCCTAGCTTGCGTTGTCGTGCCTTAGCCTTGTTTCCCCTTGCCGTGCCGTTCCTTCCCTTACCCTTGCCTTGCCTTGCTTTCCCGTGCCTTTCTTGCCTTCCGTTACTCTTTTCTTGCCTTCCGTGCATTGCCTAGCCTTGCGTTTTCGTGCCTTAGCCTTGCCTTGCCTCACCGTTCCTTGCCTTGCGTTACCCTTTCCTTGCCTTGCCGTGCATTGCCTAGCCTTGCGTTGTCGTGCCTTAGCCTTGCCTCGCCTAACCGTGACTTCCCTTGCGTTACACTTTCCTTGCCTTGCCGTGCATTGCCTAGCCGTGCGTTGTCGTGCATTAGCCTTGCCTTGCCTCACCGTGCCTTGCCTTGCGTTACCCTTTCCTTGCCTTGCCATGCATTGCCTAGCCCTGCGTTGTCGAGCCTTAGCCTTGTTTCTCCTTTCCGTGCCGTTCCTTCCCTTACCCTTACCTTGCCTTGCTTTCCCTTGCTTTCCTTGCCTTCCATTACTCTTTGCTTACCTTCCGTGCATTGCCTAGCCTTGCGTTGTCGTGCCTTAGCCTTGACTCGCCTGACAGTGCCTTGCCTTGCGTTACCCTTTCCTTGCTTGGCCGTGCATTGCCTAGTCGTGCGTTGCCGTGCCTTAGCCTTGTTTCCCCTTGCCGAGTCGTTCCTTCCGTTAACCTTGCCTTGCCTTGCTTTCCCTTGCCTTCCTTGCCTTCCGTTACTCTTTGCTTGCCTTCCCTGCATTGCCTAGCCTTGCGTTGTCGTGCCTTAGCCTTGCCTCGCCTGACCGTGACTTCCCTTTCGTTACCCTTTCCTTGCCTTGCCGTGCATTGCCTAGCCGTGCGTTGTTGTGCATTAGCCTTGCCTTGCCTCACCGTGCCTTGACTTGCGTTACCCTTTCCTTGCCTTGCCGTGCATTGCCTAGCTTGCGTTGTCGTGCCTTACCCTTGTTTCCCCTTGCCGTGCCGTGCCTTTTTTTTCACTTGCCTTGCATTGCTTTGCCTTGCCTTCCTTTCCTTCTGTTACTCTTTCCTTGCCTAGCCGTCCACTGCCAAGCCTTGCGTTGTCGTGCATTAGCCTTGCCTCGACTGACCGTGCCTTGCCTTGCGTTAACCTTTCCTTGCCTTACCGTGCATTGCCTAGCTTGCGTTGTCGAGCCTTAGCCTTGTTTCCCCTTGCCGTGCCGTGCCTTTTGTTACACTTGCCTTGCCTTGCTTTGCCTTCCCTTCATTTCCTTCCGTTACTCTTTCCTTGCCTAGCCGTGCACTGCCTAGCCTTGCGTTGTCGTGCATTAGCCTTGCCTCGCCTGACAGAGCGTTGCCTTCCGTTACCCTTTCCTTGCCTTGCCGTGCATTGCCTAGCCGTGCGTTGCCGTGCCTTAGCCTTGTTTCCCCTTGCCGTGCCGTTCCTTCCGTTACCCTTGCCTTGCCTTGCTTTCCCTTGCCTTCCTTGCCTTCCGTTACTCTTTGCTTGCCTTCCCTGCATTGCCTAGCCTTGCGTTGTCGTGCCTTAGCCTTGCCTCGCCTGACCGTGACTTCCCTTGCGTTACCCTTTCCTTGCCTTGCCGTGCATTGCCTAGACGTGCGTTGTTGTGCATTAGCCTTGCCTTGCCTCACCGTGCCTTGCCTTGCGTTACCCTTTCCTTGCCTTGCCGTGCATTGCCTAGCTTGCGTTGTCGTGCCTTAGCCTTGTTTCCCCTTGCCGTGCCGTTCCTTCCCTTACCCTTGCCTTGCCTTGCTTTCCCTTGCCTTTCTTGCCTTCCGTTACTCTTTTCTTGCCTTCCGTGCATTGCCTAGCCTTGCGTTTTCGTGCCTTAGCCTTGCCTTGCCTCACCGTGCCTTGCCTTGCTTTACCCTTTCCTTGCCTAGCCGTGCATTGCCTAGCCTTGCGTTGTCGTGCCTTAGCCTTGCCTTCCCCTTGCCGTGCCTTTCCTTCCGTTACTCTTGCCTTGCCTTGTTTCCCTTGCATTCCTTTCCTTCCGTTACTCTTTCCTTGCCTTGCCGTGTATTGCCTAGCCTTCCGTTGTCGTGCATTAGCCTTGCCTTGCCTGACCGTACCTTGCTTTTCCGTTACCCTTTCCGTGCGTTGCCGTGCATTGCCCTTGCCGTGCCTTTGTTTCCCCTTGCCGTGCCGTTCCTTCCCTTACCCTTAACTTGCCTTACTTTCCCTTGCCTTCCTTGCCTTCCGTTACTCTTTGCTTACCTTCCGTGCATTGCCTAGCCTTCCGATGTCGTGCCTTAGCCTTGCCTCGCCTGACCGTGCCTTGCCTTGCGTTACCCTCTCCTTCCCTTGCCGTGCATTGCCTAGCCGTGCTTGTCGTGCATTAGCCTTTTCCTCACCGTGCCTTGCCTTGCGTTACCTTTCCTTGCCTTGCCGTGCATTGCCTAGCCTTGCGTTGTCGTGCCTTAGCCTTGTTTCCCCTTGCCGTGCCGTTCCTTCCGTTACTCTTGCCTTGCCTTGCTTTCCCTTGCATTCCTTACCTTCCGTTACACTTTCCTTGCCTTGCCGTGCATTGCCTAGCCTTGCTTTGTCGTGCATTATCCTTGCCTCAACTGACCGTGCCTTCCCTTGCGTTACCCTTTCATTGCCTTGCCGTGCATTGCCTAGCCCTGCGTTGTCGTGCCTTAGCCTTGTTTCCCCTTACCGTGCCGTGCCTTTTGTTACACTTGCCTTGCCTTGCTTTGCCTTGCCTTCCTTTCCTTCCGTTACTCTTTCCTTGCCTAGCCGTGCACTGCCTAGCCTTGCGTTGTCGTGCATTAGCCTTGCCTCGCCTGATCGTGCCTTGCCATGCGTTACCCTTTCCTTGCCTTGCCGTGCATTGCCTAGCTTGCGTTGTCGTGCCTTAGCCTTGTTTCCCTTTGCCCTGCCGTTCCTTCCCTTGCCCTTAACTTGCCTTGCTTTCCCTTGCCTTCCTTGCCTTCCGTTACTCTTTGCTTACCTTCCGTGCATTGCCTAGCCGTGCGTTGTTGTGCATTAGCCTTGCCTTGCCTCACAGTTCCTTGACTTGCGTTACCCTTTCCTTGCCTTGCCGTGCATTGCCTAGCTTGCGTTGTCGTGCCTTAGCCTTGTTTCCCCTTGCCGTGCCGTGCCTTTTGTTTCACTTGCCTTGCATTGCTTTGCCTTGCCTTCCTTTCCTTCTGTTACTCTTTCCTTGCCTAGCCGTGCACTGCCAAGCCTTGCGTTGTCGTGCATTAGCCTTGCCTCGACTGACCGTGCCTTGCCTTGCGTTAACCTTTCCTTGCCTTACCGTGCTTTGCCTAGCTTGCGTTGTCGATCCTTAGCCTTGTTTCCCCTTGCCGTGCCGTTCCTTTTGTTACACTTGCCTTGCCTTGCTTTGCCTTGCCTTCCTTTCCTTCCGTTACTCTTTCCTTGCTTAGCCGTGCACTGCCTAGCCTTGCATTGTCGTGCATTAGCCTTGCCTCGCCTGATCGTGCCGTGCCTTGCGTTACCCTTTCCTTGCCTTGCCGTGCATTGCCTTGCTTGCGTTGTCGTGCCTTAGCCTTGTTTCCCCTTGCCGTGCCGTTCCTTCCCTTACCCTTAACTTGCCTTGCTTTCCCTTGCCTTCCTTGCTTTCCGTTACTCTTTGCTTACCTTCCGTGCATTGCCTAGCCTTGCGTTGTCGTGCCTTAGCCTTGCCTCGCCTGACAGAGCCTTGCCTTGCGTTACCCTTTCCTTGCCTGGCCGTGCATTGCCTAGCCGTGCGTTGCCGTGCCTTAGCCTTGTTTCCCCTTGCCGTGCCGTTCCTTCCGTTACCCTTGCCTTGCCTTGCTTTCCCTTCCCTTCCTTGCCTTCCTTGCCTTCCGTTTCTCTTTGCTTGCCTTCCCTGCATTGCCTAGCCTTGCGTTGTCGTGCCTTAGCCTTGCCTCGCCTGACCGTGACTTCCCTTGCTTTACCCTTTCCTTGCCTTGCCGTGCATTCCCTAGACGTGCGTTGTTGTGCATTAACCTTGCCTTGCCTCACCGTGCCTTGCCTTGCGTTACCCTTTCCTTGCCTTGCCGTGCATTGCCTAGCTTGCGTTGTCGTGCCTTAGCCTTGTTTCCCCTTGCCGTGCCGTTCCTTCCCTTACCCTTGCCTTGCCTTGCTTTCCCGTGCCTTTCTTGCCTTCCGTTACTCTTTTCTTGCCTTCCGTGCATTGCCTAGCCTTGCGTTTTCGTGCCTTAGCCTTGCCTTGCCTCACCGTTCCTTGCCTTGCGTTACCCTTTCCTTGCCTTGCCGTGCATTGCCTAGCCTTGCGTTGTCGTGCCTTAGCCTTGCCTCGCCTAACCGTGACTTCCCTTGCGTTACACTTTCCTTGCCTTGCCGTGCATTGCCTAGCCGTGCGTTGTCGTGCATTAGCCTTGCCTTGCCTCACCGTGCCTTGCCTTGCGTTACCCTTTCCTTGCCTTGCCATGCATTGCCTAGCCATGCGTTGTCGAGCCTTAGCCTTGTTTCTCCTTTCCGTGCCGTTCCTTCCCTTACCCTTACCTTGCCTTGCTTTCCCTTGCTTTCCTTGCCTTCCATTACTCTTTGCTTACCTTCCGTGCATTGCCTAGCCTTGCGTTGTCGTGCCTTAGCCTTGACTCGCCTGACAGTGCCTTGCCTTGCGTTACCCTTTCCTTGCTTAGCCGTGCATTGCCTAGTCGTGCGTTGCCGTGCCTTAGCCTTGTTTCCCCTTGCCGAGTCGTTCCTTCCGTTAACCTTTCCTTGCCTTGCTTTCCCTTGCCTTCCTTGCCTTCCGTTACTCTTTGCTTGCCTTCCCTGCATTGCCTAGCCTTGCGTTGTCGTGCCTTAGCCTTGCCTCGCCTGACCGTGACTTCCCTTTCGTTACCCTTTCCTTGCCTTGCCGTGCATTGCCTAGCCGTGCGTTGTTGTGCATTAGCCTTGCCTTGCCTCACCGTGCCTTGACTTGCGTTACCCTTTCCTTGCCTTGCCGTGCATTCCCTAGCTTGCGTTGTCGTGCCTTACCCTTGTTTCCCCTTGCCGTGCCGTGCCTTTTTTTTCACTTGCCTTGCATTGCTTTGCCTTGCCTTCCTTTCCTTCTGTTACTCTTTCCTTGCCTAGCCGTCCACTGCCAAGCCTTGCGTTGTCGTGCATTAGCCTTGCCTCGACTGACCGTGCCTTGCCTTGCGTTAACCTTTCCTTGCCTTACCGTGCATTGCCTAGCTTGCGTTGTCGAGCCTTAGCCTTGTTTCCCCTTGCCGTGCCGTGCTTTTTGTTACACTTGCCTTGCCTTGCTTTGCCTTCCCTTCATTTCCTTCCGTTACTCTTTCCTTGCCTAGCCGTGCACTGCCTAGCCTTGCGTTGTCGTGCATTAGCCTTGCCTCGCCTGACAGAGCCTTGCCTTCCGTTACCCTTTCCTTGCCTTGCCGTGCATTGCTTAGCCGTGCGTTGCCGTGCCTTAGCCTTGTTTCCCCTTGCCGTGCCGTTCCTTCCGTTACCCTTGCCTTGCCTTGCTTTCCCTTGCCTTCCTTGCCTTCCGTTACTCTTTGCTTCCCTTCCCTGCATTGCCTAGCCTTGCGTTGTCGTGCCTTAGCCTTGCCTCGCCTGACCGTGACTTCCCTTGCGTTACCCTTTCCTTGCCTTGCCGTGCATTGCCTAGACGTGCGTTGTTGTGCATTAGCCTTGCCTTGCCTCACAGTGCCTTGCCTTGCGTTACCCTTTCCTTGCCTTGCCGTGCATTGCCTAGCTTGCGTTGTCGTGCCTTAGCCTTGTTTCCCCTTGCCGTGCCGTTCCTTCCCTTACCCTTAACTGCCTTGCTTTCCCTTGCCTTCCTTGCCTTCCGTTACTCTTTGCTTACCTTCCGTGCATTGCCTAGCCTTCCGATGTCGTGCCTTAGCCTTGCCTTGCCTCACCGTGCCTTGCCTTGCTTTACCCTTTCCTTGCCTAGCCGTGCATTGCCTAGCCTTGCGTTGTCGTGCCTTAGCCTTGCTTTCCCTCACCGTGCCTTGCCTTGCGTTACCCTTTCCTTGCCTTGCCGTGCTTTGCCTAGCCTTGCGTTGTCGTGCCTTAGCCTTGTTTCCCTTTGCCGTGCCGTTCCTTCCGTTACTCTTGCCTTGCCTTGCTTTCCCTTGCATTCCTTTCCTTCCGTTACTCTTTCCTTGCCTTGCCGTGCATTGCCTAGCCTTCCGTTGTCGTGCATTAGCCTTGCATTTCCTTACAGTGCCTTGCCTTGCGTTACCCTTTCCTTGCCTTGCCGTGCATTGCCTAGCCCTGCGTTGTCGAGCCTTAGCCTTGTTTCTCCTTACCGTGCCGTTCCTTCCCTTACCCTTACCTTGCCTTGCTTTCCCTTGCTTTCCTTGCCTTCCATTACTCTTTGCTTACCTTCCGTGCATTGCCTAGCCTTTCGTTGTTGTGCATTAGCCTTGCCTTGCCTCACCGTGCCTTGACTTGCGTTACCCTTTCCTTGCCTTGCCGTGCATTGCCTAGCTTGCGTTGTCGTTCCTTACCCTTGTTTCCCCTTGCCGTGCCGTGCCTTTTGTTTCACTTGCCTTGCATTGCTTTGCCTTGCCTTCCTTTCCTTCTGTTACTCTTTCCTTGCCTAGCCGTGCACTGCCAAGCCTTGCGTTATCGTGCATTAGCCTTTCCTCGACTGACCGTGCCTTGCCTTGCGTTAACCTTTCCTTGCCTTACCGTGCATTGCCTAGCTTGCGTTGTCGATCCTTAGCCTTGTTTCCCCTTGCCGTGCCGTTCCTTCCCTTACCCTTAACTTGCCTTGCTTTCCCTTGCCTTCCTTGCTTTCCGTTACTCTTTGCTTACCTTCCGTGCATTGCCTAGCCTTGCGTTGTCGTGCCTTAGCCTTGCCTCGCCTGACCGTGACTTCCCTTGCTTTACCCTTTCCTTGCCTTGCCGTGCATTCCCTAGACGTGCGTTGTTGTGCATTAGCCTTGCCTTGCCTCACCGTGCCTTGCCTTGCGTTACCCTTTCCTTGCCTTGCCGTGCATTGCCTAGCTTGCGTTGTCGTGCCTTAGCCTTGTTTCCCCTTGCCGTGCCGTTCCTTCCCTTACCCTTGCCTTGCCTTGCTTTCCCGTGCCTTTCTTGCCTTCCGTTACTCTTTTCTTGCCTTCCGTGCATTGCCTAGCCTTGCGTTTTCGTGCCTTAGCCTTGCCTTGCCTCACCGTTCCTTGCCTTGCGTTACCCTTTCCTTGCATTGCCGTGCATTGCCTAGCCTTGCGTTGTCGTGCCTTAGCCTTGCCTCGCCTAACCGTGACTTCCCTTGCGTTACACTTTCCTTGCCTTGCCGTGCATTGCCTAGCCGTGCGTTGTCGTGCATTAGCCTTGCCTTGCCTCACCGTGCCTTGCCTTGCGTTACCCTTTCCTTGCCTTGCCATGCATTGCCTAGCCCTGCGTTGTCGAGCCTTAGCCTTGTTTCTCCTTTCCGTGCCGTTCCTTCCCTTACCCTTACCTTGCCTTGCTTTCCCTTGCTTTCCTTGCCTTCCATTACTCTTTGCTTACCTTCCGTGCATTGCCTAGCCTTGCGTTGTCGTGCCTTAGCCTTGACTCGCCTGACAGTGCCTTGCCTTGCGTTACCCTTTCCTTGCTTGGCCGTGCATTGCCTAGTCGTGCGTTGCCGTGCCTTAGCCTTGTTTCCCCTTGCCGAGTCGTTCCTTCCGTTGACCTTGCCTTGCCTTGCTTTCCCTTGCCTTCCTTGCCTTCCGTTACTCTTTGCTTGCCTTCCCTGCATTGCCTAGCCTTGCGTTGTCGTGCCTTAGCCTTGCCTCGCCTGACCGTAACTTCCCTTTCGTTACCCTTTCCTTGCCTTGCCGTGCATTGCCTAGCCGTGCGTTGTTGTGCATTAGCCTTGCCTTGCCTCACCGTGCCTTGACTTGCGTTACCCTTTCCTTGCCTTGCCGTGCATTGCCTAGCTTGCGTTGTCGTGCCTTACCCTTGTTTCCCCTTGCCGTGCCGTGCCTTTTTTTTCACTTGCCTTGCATTGCTTTGCCTTGCCTTCCTTTCCTTCTGTTACTCTTTCCTTGCCTAGCCGTCCACTGCCAAGCCTTGCGTTGTCGTGCATTAGCCTTGCCTCGACTGACCGTGCCTTGCCTTGCGTTAACCTTTCCTTACCTTACCGTGCATTGCCTAGCTTGCGTTGTCGAGCCTTAGCCTTGTTTCCCCTTGCCGTGCCGTGCCTTTTGTTACACTTGCCTTGCCTTGCTTTGCCTTCCCTTCATTTCCTTCCGTTACTCTTTCCTTGCCTAGCCGTGCACTGCCTAGCCTTGCGTTGTCGTGCATTAGCCTTGCCTCGCCTGACAGAGCCTTGCCTTCCGTTACCCTTTCCTTGCCTGGCCGTGCATTGCCTAGCCGTGCGTTGCCGTGCCTTAGCCTTGTTTCCCCTTGCCGTGCCGTTCCTTCCGTTACCCTTGCCTTGCCTTGCTTTCCCTTGCCTTCCTTGCCTTCCGTTACTCTTTGCTTGCCTTACCCGCATTGCCTAGCCTTGCGTTGTCGTGCCATAACCTTGCCTCGCCTGACGGTGACTTCCCTTGCGTTACCCTTTCCTTGCCTTGCCGTGCATTGCCTAGACGTGCGTTGTTGTGCATTAGCCTTGCCTTGCCTGACCGTGCCTTGCCTTGCGTTACCCTTTCCTTGCCTTGCCGTGCATTGCCTAGCTTGCGTTGTCGTGCCTTAGCATTGTTTCCCCTTGCCGTGCCGTTCCTTACCTTACTCTTAACTTGCCTTGCTTTCCCTTGCCTTCCTTGCCTTCCGTTACTCTTTGCTTACCTTCCGTGCATTGCCTAGCCTTGCGTTGTCGTGCCTTAGCCTTGCCTCGCCTGACCGTGCCTTGCCTTGCGTTACCCTTTCCTTGCTTTGCCGTGCTTTGCCTAGCCTTGCGTTGTCGTGCCTTAGCCTTGTTTCCCCTTGCCGTGCCGTTCCTTCCGTTACTCTTTCCTTGCCTTGCCGTGCATTGCCTAGCCTTCCGTTGTCGTGCATTAGCCTTGCATTTCCTGACCGTGCCTTGCCTTGCGTTACCCTTTCCTTGCCTTGCCGTGCATTGCCTAGCCCTGCGTTGTCGAGCCTTAGCCTTGTTTCTCCTTGCCGTGCCGTTCCTTCCCTTACCCTTACCTTGCCTTGCTTTCCCTTTCTTTCCTTGCCTTCCATTACTCTTTGCTTACCTTCCGTGCATTGCCTAGCCTTGCGTTGTCGTGCCTTAGCCTTGCCTGGCCTGACGGTGACTTCCCTTGCGTTACCCTTTCCTTGCCTTGCCGTGCATTGCCTAGCCGTGCGTTGTTGTGCATTAGCCTTGCCTTGCCTCACCGTGCCTTGACTTGCGTTACCGTTTCCTTGCCTTGCCGTGCATTGCCTAGCTTGCGTTGTCGTGCCTTACCCTTGTTTCCCCTTGCCGTTCCGTGCCTTTTGTTTCACTTGCCTTGCATTGCTTTGCCTGGCCTTCCTTTCCTTCCGTTACTCTTTGCTTACCTTCCGTGCATTGCCTAGCCTTGCGTTGTCGTGCCTTAACCTTGCCTCGCCTGACAGACTCTTGCCTTGCGTTACCCTTTCATTGCCTGGCCGTGCATTGCCTAGCCGTGCGTTGCCGTGCCTTAGCCTTGTTTCCCCTTGCCGTGCCGTTCCTTCCGTTACCCTTGCCTTGCCTTGCTTTCCCTTGCCTTCCTTGCCTTCCGTTACTCTTTGCTTGCCTTCCCTGCATTGCCTAGCCTTGCGTTGTCGTGCCTTAGCCTTGCCTCGCCTGACGGTGACTTCCCTTGCGTTACCCTTTCCTTGCCTTGCCGTGCATTGCCTAGACGTGCGTTGTTGTGCATTAGCCTTGCCTTCCCTGACCGTGCCTTGCCTTGCGTTACCCTTTCCTTGCCTTGCCGTGCATTGCCTAGCTTGCGTTTTCGTGCCTTAGCCTTGTTTCCCCTTGCCGTGCCGTTCCTTACCTTACTCTTAACTTGCCTTGCTTTCCCTTGCCTTCCTTGCCTTCCGTTACTCTTTGCTTACCTTCCGTGCATTGCCTAGCCTTGCGTTGTCGTGCCTTAGCCTTGCCTCGCCTGACCGAGCGTTGCCTTGCGTTACCCTTTCCTTCCTTTGCCGTGCTTTGCCTAGCCTTGCGTTGTCGTGCCTTAGCCTTGTTTCCCCTTGCCGTGCCTTTCCTTCCGTTACTCTTTCCTTGCCTTGCCGTGCATTGCCTAGCCTTCCGTTGTCGTGCATTAGCCTTGCATTTCCTGACCGTGCCTTGCCTTGCGTTACCCTTTCCTTGCCTTGCCGTGCATTGCCTAGCCCTGCGTTGTCGAGCCTTAGCCTTGTTTCTCCTTGCCGTGCCGTTCCTTCCCTTACCCTTACCTTGCCTTGCTTTCCCTTGCTTTCCTTGCCTTCCATTACTCTTTGCTTACCTTCCGTGCATTGCCTAGCCTTGCGTTGTTGTGCATTAGCCTTGCCTTGCCTCACCGTGCCTTGACTTGCGTTACCCTTTCCTTGCCTTGCCGTGCATTGCCTAGCTTGCGTTGTCGTGCCTTACCCTTGTTTCCCCTTGCCGTGCCGTGCCTTTTGTTTCACTTGCCTTGCATTGCTTTGCCTTGCCTTCCTTTCCTTCTGTTACTCTTTCCTTGCGTAGCCGTGCACTGCCAAGCCTTGCGTTTCGTGCATTAGCCTTGCCTCGACTGACCGTGCCTTGCCTTGCGTTAACCTTTCCTTGCCTTACCGTGCATTGCCTAGCTTGCGTTGTCGATCCTTAGCCTTGTTTCCCCTTGCCGTGCCGTGCCTTTTGTTACACTTGCCTTGCCTTGCTTTCCATTGCCTTCCTTACTTTCCGTTACTCTTTGCTTACCTTCCGTGCATTGCCTAGCCTTGCGTTGTCGTGCCTTAGCCTTGCCTCGCCTGACAGAGCCTTGCCTTGCGTTACCCTTTCCTTGCCTGGCCGTGCATTGCCTAGCTGTGCGTTGCCGTGTCTTAGCCTTGTTTCCCCTTGCCGTGCCGTTCCTTCCGTTACCCTTGCCTTGCCTTGCTTTCCCTTGCCTTCCTTGCCTTCCGTTACTCTTTGCTTGCCTTCCCTGCATTGCCTAGCCTTGCGTTGTCGTGCCTTAGCCTTGCCTCGGCTGACCGTGACTTCCCTTGCGTTGCCCTTTCCTTGCCTTGCCGTGCATTGCCTAGACGTGCGTTGTTGTGCATTAGCCTTGCCTTGGCTCACCGTGCCTTGCCTTGCGTTACCCTTTCCTTGCCTTGCCGTGCATTGCCTAGCTTGCGTTGTCGTGCCTTAGCCTTGTTTCCCCTTGCCGTGCCGTTCCTTCCCTTACCCTTGCCTTGCCTTGCTTTCCCTTGCCTTTCTTGCCTTCCGTTACTCTTTTCTTGCCTTCCGAGCAATGCCTAGCCTTGCGTTTTCGTGCCTTAGCCTTGCCTTGCCTCACCGTACCTTGCCTTGCGTTACCCTTTCCTTGCCTAGCCGTGCAT
Source organism: Macrotis lagotis (assembly GCF_037893015.1). Taxonomy (NCBI): domain Eukaryota; kingdom Metazoa; phylum Chordata; class Mammalia; order Peramelemorphia; family Peramelidae; genus Macrotis; species Macrotis lagotis. The sequence goes on from NW_027422347.1 coordinate 27,602, forward strand.
TGCCTAGCCTTGCGTTGTCGTGCATTAGCATTGCTTCCCCTTGCCGTGCCGTTCCTTCCGTTACTCTTGCCTTGCCTTGCTTTCCCTTGCATTCCTTGCCTTCCGTTACTCTTTCCTTGCCTTGCCGTGTATTGCCTAGCCTTCCGTTGTCGTCCATTAGCCTTGCCTTGCCTGACCGTACCTTGCCTTGCGTTACCCTTTCCTTGCCTTGCCGTGCATTGCCTAGCTTGCGTTGTCGTGCCTTAGCCCTGTTTCCCCTTGCCGTGCCGTTCCTTCCCTTACCCTTAACTTGCCTTGCTTTCCCTTGCCTTCCTTGCCTTCCGTTACTCTTTGCTTACCTTCCGTGCATTGCCTAGCCTTGCGATGTCATGCCTTAGCCTTGCCTCGCCTGACCGTGCCTTGCCTTGCGTTACCCTCTCCTTCCCTTGCCGTGCATTGCCTAGCCGTGCGTTGTCGTGCATTAGCCTTGCCTTCGCTCACCGTGCCTTGCCTTGCGTTACCCTTTCCTTGCCTTGCCGTGCTTTGCCTAGCCTTGCGTTGTCGTGCCTTAGCCTTGTTTCCCCTTGCCGTGCCGTTCCTTCCGGTACTCTTGCGTTGCCTTCCTTTCCCTTGCATTCCTTACCTTCCGTTACTCTTTCCTTGCCTAGGCGTGCACTGCCAAGCCTTGCGTTGTCGTGCATTAGCCTTGCCTCGACTGACCGTGCCTTGCCTTGCGTTACCCTTTCCTTGCCTTGCCGTGCATTGCCTAGCTTGCGTTGTCGAGCCTTAGCCTTGTTTCCCCTTGCCGTGCCGTGCCTTTTGTTACACTTGCTTTGCCTTGCTTTGCCTTGCCTTCCTTTCCTTCCGTTACTCTTTCCTTGCCTAGCTGTGCACTGCCTAGCCTTGCGTTGTCGTGCATTAGCCTTGCCTCGCCTGATCGTGCCTTCCCATGCGTTACCCTTTCCTGGACTTGCCGTGCATTGCCTAGCTTGCGTTGTCGTGCCCTAGCCTTGTTTCCCCTTGCCGTGCCGTTCCTTCCGTTACCCTTGCCTTGCCTTGCTTTCCCTTGCCTTCCTTGCCTTCCGTTACCCTTTCCTTGCCGTGCCGTGCATTGCCTAGCCCTGCGTTGTCGAGCCTTAGCCTTGTTTCTCATAGCCGTGCCGTTCCTTCCCTTACCCTTACCTTGCCTTGCTTTCCCTTGCTTTCCTTGCCTTCCATTACTCTTTGCTTACCTTCCGTGCATTGCCTAGCCGTGCGTTGTTGTGAATTAGCCTTGCCTTGCCTCACCGTGCCTTGACTTGCGTTACCCTTTCCTTGCCTTGCCGTGCATTGCCTAGACGTGCGTTGTTGTGCATTAGCCTTGCCTTGCCTGACCGTGCCTTGCCTTGCGTTAGCCTTTCCTTGCCTTGCCGTGCATTGCCTAGCTTGCGTTGTCGTGCCTTAGCCTTGTTTCCCCTTGCCGTGCCGTTCCTTACCGTACTCTTAACTTGCCTTGCTTTCCCTTGCCTTCCTTGCCTTCCGTTTCTCTTTGCTTACCTTCCGTGCATTGCCTAGCCTTGCGTTGTCGTGCCTTAGCCTTGCCTCGCCTGACCGTGCCTTGCCTGACGTTACCCTTTCCTTCCTTGGCCGTGCTTAGCCTAGCCTTGCGTTGTCGTGCCTTAGCCTTGTTTCCCCTTGCCGTGCCGTTCCTTCCGTTACTCTTTCCTTGCCTTGCCGTGCATTGCCTAGCCTTCCGTTGTCGTGCATTAGCCTTGCATTTCCTGACCGTGCCTTTCCTTGCGTTACCCTTTCCTTGCCTTGCCGTGCATTGCCTAGCCCTGCGTTGTCGAGCCTTAGCCTTGTTTCTCCTTGCCGTGCCGTTCCTTCCCTTACCCTTACCTTGCCTTGCTTTCCCTTGCTTTCCTTGCCTTCCATTACTCTTTGCTTACCTTCCGTGCATTGCCTAGCCGTGCGTTGTTGTGCATTATCCTTGCCTTGCCTCACCGTGCCTTGACTTGCGTTACCCTTTCCTTGCCTTGCCGTGCATTGCCTAGCTTGCGTTGTCGTGCCTTAGCCTTGTTTCCCCTTGCCGTGCCGTGCCTTTTGTTTCACTTGCCTTGCATTGCTTTGCCTTGCCTTCCTTTCCTTCTGTTACTCTTTCCTTGCCTAGCCGTGCACTGCCAAGCCTTGCGTTGTCGTGCATTAGCCTTGCCTCGACTGACCGTGCGTTGCCTTGCGTTAATCTTTCCTTGCCTTACCGTGCTTTGCCTAGCTTGCGTTGTCGATCCTTAGCCTTGTTTCCCCTTGCCGTGCCGTGCCTTTTGTTACACTTGCCTTGCCTTGCTTTGCCTTGCCTTCCTTTCCTTCCGTTACTCTTTCCTTGCCTAGCCGTGCACTGCCTAGCCTTGCGTTGTCGTGCATTAGCCTTGCCTCGCCTGATCGTGCCTTGCCTTGCGTTACCCTTTCCTTGCCTTGCCGTGCATTGCCTTGCTTGCGTTGTCGTGCCTTAGCCTTGTTTCCCCTTGCCGTGCCGTTCCTTCCCTTACCCTTAACTTGCCTTGCTTTCCCTTGCCTTCCTTGCTTTCCGTTACTCTTTGCTGACCTTCCGTGCATTGCCTAGCCTTGCGTTGTCGTGCCTTAGCCTTGCCTCGCCTGACAGAGCCTTGCCTTGCGTTACCCTTTCCTTGCCTGGCCGTGCATTGCCTAGCCGTGCGTTGCCGTGCCTTAGCCTTGTTTCCCCTTGATGTGCCGTTCCTTCCGTTACCCTTGCCTTGCCTTGCTTTCCCTTGCCTTCCTTGCCTTCCTTGCCTTCCGTTACTCTTTGCTTGCCTTCCCTGCATTGCCTAGCCTTGCGTTGTCGTGCCTTAGCCTTGCCTCGCCTGACCGTGACTTCCCTTGCTTTACCCTTTCCTTGCCTTGCCGTGCATTGCCTAGCCTTGCGTTGTCGTGCCTTAGCCTTGCTTCCCCTTGCCGTGCCGTTCCTTCCGTTACTCTTGCCTTGCCTTGCATTCCCTTGCATTCCTTGCCTTCCGTTACTCTTTCCTTGCCTTGCCGTGTATTCCCTAGCCTTCCGTTGTCGTGCCTTAGCCTTGCCTTGCCTGACCGTACCTTGCCTTGCGTTACCCTTTCCCTGCGTTGCCGTGCATTGCCTAGCTTGCGTTGTCGTGCCTTAGCCTTGTTTCCCCTTGCCGTGCCGGTCCTTCCCTTACCCTTAACTTGCCTTGCTTTCCCTTGCCTTCCTTGCCTTCCGTTACTCTTTGCTTACCTTCCGTGCATTGCATAGCCTTGCGTTGTCGTGCATTAGCCTTGCCTCGCCTGACAGTGCCTTGCCTTGCGTTACCCTTTCCTTGCCTTGCCGTGCATTGCCTAACCGTGCGTTGTCGTGCATTAGCCTTGCCTTGCCTCACCGTGCCTTGCCTTGCGTTACCCTTTCCTTGCCTTGCCGTGCATTGCCTAGCTTGCGTTGTCGTGCCTTAGCCTTGTTTCCCCTTGCCGTGCCGTCCCTTCCCTTACCCTTAACTTGCCTTGCTTTCCCTTGCCTTCCTTGACTTCCGTTACTCTTTGCTTACCTTCCGTGCATTGCCTAGCCTTGCGTTGTCGTGCCTTAACCTTGCCTCGCCTGACAGACTCTTGCCTTGCGTTACCCTTTCATTGCCTGGCCGTGCATTGCCTAGCCGTGCGTTGCCGTGCCTTAGCCTTGTTTCCCCTTGCCGTGCCGTTCCTTCCGTTACCCTTGCCTTGCCTTGCTTTCCCTTGCCTTCCTTGCCTTCCGTTACTCTTTGCTTGCCTTCCCTGCATTGCCTAGCCTTGCGTTGTCGTGCCTTAGCCTTGCCTCGCCTGACGGTGACTTCCCTTGCGTTACCCTTTCCTTGCCGTGCCGTGCATTGCCTAGACGTGCTTTGTTGTGCATTAGCCTTGCCTTGCCTGACCGTGCCTTGCCTTGCGTTACCCTTTCCTTGCCTTGCCGTGCATTGCCTAGCTTGCGTTGTCGTGCCTTAGCCTTGTTTCCCCTTGCCGTGCCGTTCCTTACCTTACTCTTAACTTGCCTTGCTTTCCCTTGCCTTCCTTGCCTTCCGTTACTCTTTGCTTACCTTCCGTGCATTGCCTAGCCTTGCGTTGTCGTGCCTTAGCCTTGCCTCGCTTGACCGTGCCTTGACTTGCGTTACCCTTTCCTTGCCTTGCCGTGCATTGCCTAGCCCTGCGTTGTCGAGCCTTAGCCTTGTTTCTCCTTGCCGTGCCGTTCCTTCCCTTACCCTTACCTTGCCTTGCTTTCCCTTGCTTTCCTTGCCTTCCATTACTCTTTGCTTACCTTCCGTGCATTGCCTAGCCTTGCGTTGTTGTGCATTAGCCTTGCCTTGCCTCACCGTGCCTTGATTTGCGTTACCCTTTCCTAGCCTTGCCGTGCATTGCCTAGCTTGCGTTGTCGTGCCTTACCCTTGTTTCCCCTTGCCGTGCCGTGCCTTTTGTTTCACTTGAGTTGCATTGCTTTGCCTTGCCTTCCTTTCCTTCTGTTACTCTTTCCTTGCCTAGCCGTGCACTGCCAAGCCTTGCGTTATCGTGCATTAGCCTTGCCTCGACTGACCGTGCCTTGCCTTGCTTTAACCTTTCCTTGCCTTACCGTGCATTGCCTAGCTTGCGTTGTCGATCCTTAGCCTTGTTTCCCCTTGCCGTGCCGTGCCTTTTGTTACACTTGCCTTGCCTTGCTTTCCATGCCTTTCTTACTTTCCGTTACTCTTTGCTTACCTTCCGTGCATTGCCTAGCCTTTCGTTGTCGTGCCTTAGCCTTGCCTCGCCTGACAGAGCCTTGCCTTGCGTTACCCTTTCCTTGCCTGGCCGTGCATTGCCTAGCCGTGCGTTGCCGTGCCTTAGCCTTGTTTCCCCTTGCCGTGCCGTTCCTTCCGTTACCCTTGCCTTGCCTTGATTTCCCTTGCCTTCCTTGCCTTCCGTTACTCTTTGCTTGCCTTCCCTGCATTGCCTAGCCTTGCTTTGTCGTGCCTTAGCCTTGCCTCTCCTGACCGTGACTTCCCTTGCGTTGCCCTTTTCCTTGCCTTGCCGTGCATTGCCTAGACGTGCGTTGTTGTGCATTAGCCTTGCCTTGCCTCACCGTGCCTTGCCTTGCGTTACCCTTTCCTTGCCTTGCCGTGCATTGCCTAGCTTGCGTTGTCGTGCCTTAGCCTTGTTTCCCCTTGCCGTGCCGTTCCTTCCCTTACCCTTGCCTTGCCTTTCTTTCCCTTGCCTTTCTTGCCTTCCGTTACTCTTTTCTTGCCTTCCGTGCAATGCCCGGCCTTGCGTTTTCGTGCCTTAGCCTTGCCTTGCCTCACCGTGCCTTGCATTGCGTTACCCTTTCCTTGCCTAGCCGTGCATTGCCTAGCCTTGCGTTGTCGTGCCTTAGCATTGCTTCCCCTTGCCGTGGCGTTCCTTCCGTTACTCTTGCCTTGCCTTGCTTTCTCTTGCATTCCTTGCCTTCCGTTACTCTTTCCTTGCCTTGCCGTGTATTGCCTAGCCTTCCGTTGTCGTCCATTAGCCTTGCCTTGCCTGACCGTACCTTGCCTTGCGTTACGCTTTCCTTGCGTTGCCGTGCATTGCCTAGCTTGCGTTGTCGTGCCTTAGCCCTGTTTCCCCTTGCCGTGCCGTTCCTTCCCTTACCCTTAACTTGCCTTGCTTTCCCTTGCCTTCCTTGCCTTCCGTTACTCTTTGCTTACCTTCCGTGCATTGCCTAGCCTTGCGAAGTCGTGCCTTAGCCTTGCCTCGCCTGACCGTGCCTTGCCTTGCGTTACCCTCTCCTTCCCTTGCCGTGCATTGCCTAGCCGTGCGTTGTCGTGCCTTAGCCTTGCCTTCCCTCACCGTGCCTTGTCTTGCGTTACCCTTTCCTTGCCTTGCCGTGCATTGCCTAGCCCTGCGTTGTCGTGCCTTAGCCTTGTTTCCCCTTGCCGCGCCGTTCCTTCCGTTACTCTTGCCTTGCCTTGCTTTCCCTTGCATTCCTTGCCTTCCGTTACTCTTTCCTTGCCTAGCCGTGCACTGCTAAGCCTTGCGTTGTCGTGCATTAGCCTTGCCTCGACTGAACGTGCCTTGCCTTGCGTTACCCTTTCCTTGCCTTGCCGTGCATTGCCTAGCTTGCGTTGTCGAGCCTTAGCCTTGTTTCCCCTTGCCGTGCCGTGCCTTTTGTTACACTGGCTTTGCCTTGCTTTGCCTTGCCTTCATTTCCTTCCGTTACTCTTTCCTTGCCTAGCTGTGCACTGCCTAGCCTTGCGTTGTCGTGCATTAGCCTTGCCTCGCCTGATCGTGCCTTGCCATGCGTTACCCTTTCCTTGCCTTGCCGTGCATTGCCTAGCTTGCGTTGTCGTGCCCTAGCCTTGTTTCCCCTTGCCGTGCCGTTCCTTCCCTTACCCTTAACTTGCCTTGATTTCCCTTGCCTTCCTTGCCTTCCGTTACTCTTTGCTTACCTTCCGTGCATTGCCGATCCTTGCGTTGTCGTGCCTTAACCTTGCCTCGCCTGACAGAGTCTTCACTTGCGTTACCCTTTCCTTGCCTGGCCGTGCATTGCCTAGCCGTGCGTTGCCGTGCCCTAGCCTTGTTTCCCCTTGCCGTGCCGTTCCTTCCCTTACCCTTAACTTGCCTTGATTTCCCTTGCTTTCCTTGCCTTCCATTACTCTTTGCTTACCTTCCGTGCATTGCCTAGCCTTGCGTTGTCGTGCCTTAGCCTTGCCTGGCCTGACCGTGACTTCCCTTGCGTTACCCTTTCCTTGCCTTGCCGTGCATTGCCTAGCCGTGCGTTGTTGTGCATTAGCCTTGCCTTGCCTCACCGTGCCTTGACTTGCGTTACCGTTTCCTTGCCTTGCCGTGCATTGCCTAGCTTGCGTTGTCGTGCCTTACCCTTGTTTCCCCTTGCCGTTCCGTGCCTTTTGTTTCACTTGCCTTGCATTGCTTTGCCTTGCCTTCCTTTCCTTCCGTTATTCTTTGCTTGCCTTACCTGCATTGCCTAGCCTTGCGTTGTCGTGCCTTAACCTTGCCTCGCCTGACGGTGACTTCCCTTGCGTTACCCTTTCCTTGCCTTGCCGTGCATTGCCTAGACGTGCGTTGTTGTGCATTAGCCTTGCCTTGCCTGACCGTGCCTTGCCTTGCGTTACCCTTTCCTTGCCTTGCCGTGCATTCCCTAGCTTGCGTTGTCGTGCCTTAGCATTGTTTCCCCTTGCCGTGCCGTTTCTTACCTTACTCTTAACTTGCCTTGCTTTCCCTTGCCTTCCTTGCCTTCCGTTACTCTTTGCTTACCTTCCGTGCATTGCTTAGCCTTGCGTTGTCGTGCCTTAGCCTTGCCTCGCCTGACCGTGCCTTGCCTTGCGTTACCCTTTCCTTGCTTTGCCGTGCTTTGCCTAGCCTTTCGTTGTCGTGCCTTAGCCTTGTTTCCCCTTGCCGTGCCGTTCCTTCCGTTACTCTTTCCTTGCCTTGCCGTGCATTGCCTAGCCTTGCGTTGTCGTGCCTTAGCCTTGCCTCGCCTGACCGTGACTTCCGTTGCTTTACCCTTTCCTTGCCTTGCCGTGCATTGCCTAGACGTGCGTTGTCGTGCATTAGCCTTGCCTTGCCTCACCGTGCCTTGCCTTGAGTTACCCTTTACTTGCCTTGCCGTGCATTGCCTAGTCTTGCGTTGTCGTGCCTTACCCTTGTTTCCCTTTGCCGTGCCCTTCCTTCCGTTACACTTGCCTTGCCTTGCTTTCCCTTGCATTTCTTGCCTTTCGTTACTCTTTCCTTGCCTTGCCGTGCATTGCCTAGTCTTGCGTTTTCCTGCCTTAGCCTTGCCTCGCCTGACAGTGCCTTGCCTTGCGTTACCCTTTCCTTGCCTAGCCGTGCATTGCCTAGCCGTGCGTTGTCGTGCCTTAGCCTTGTTTCACCTTGCCGTAGCCTTCCTTGCGTTGCCTTGCTTTGCCTTGCCTTCCTTGCTTTCCGTTACACTTTGCTTGCCTTCCGTGCATTGCGTAGCCTTGCGTTGTCGTGCCGTAGCCTTTTTTGACCTTGCCATAGCCTTGCTTGCGTTACCTTGCTTTGCCTTGCATTCCTTGCCTTCCGTTACTCTTTGCTTGCCTTCCCTGCATGCCTAGCCTTGCGTTGTCGTGCCTTAGCCTTGCCTCGCCTAACCGTGACTTCCCTTGTGGTACACTTTCCTTGCCTTGCCGTGCATTGCCTAGACGTGCGTTGTCGTGCATTAGCCTTGCCTTGCCTCACCGTGCCTTGCCTTGAGTTACCCTTTACTTGCCTTGCCGTGCATTGCCTAGTCTTGCGTTGTCGTGCCTTACCCTTGTTTCCCTTTGCCGTGCCCTTCCTTCCGTTACATTTGCCTTGCCTTGCTTTCCCTTGCATTTCTTGCCTTTCGTTACTCTTTCCTTGCCTTGCCGTGCATTGCCTAGTCTTGCGTTTTCCTGCCTTAGCCTTGCCTCGCCTGACCGTGCCTTGCCTTGCGTTACCCTCTCCTTCCCTTGCCGTGCATTGCCTAGCTGTGCGTTGTCGTGCATTAGCCTTGCCTTGCCTCACCGTGTCTTGCCTTGCGTTACCCTTTCCTTGCCTAGCCGTGCATTGCCTAGCTTGCGTTGTCGTGCCTTACCCTTGTTTCCCCTTGCCGTGCCGTGCCTTTTTTTTCACTTGCCTTGCATTGCTTTGCCTTGCCTTCCTTTCCTTCCGTTACTCTTTCCATGCCTAGCCGTGCACTGCCTATCCTTGCGTGGTCGTGCATTAGCCTTGCCTCGCCTGAGCGTGCCTTGCCATGCGTTACCCTTTCCTTTCCTTGCCGTGCATTGCCCAGCCTGCGTTGTCGTGCCTTAGCCTTGTTTCCCCTTGCCGTGCCGTTCCTTCCCTTACTCTTAACTTGCCTTGCTTTCCCTTGCCCTCCTTGCCTTCCGTTACTCTTTGCTTACCTTCCGTGCATTGCCTAGCCTTGCGTTGTCGTGCCTTAGCCTTGCCTCGCCTGACCGTGCCTTGCATGCGTTACCCTCTCCTTCACTTGCCGTGCTTTGCCTAGCCGTGCGTTGTCGTGCATTAGCCTTGCCTTGCCTCACCGTGCCTTGCCTTGCGTTACCGTTTCCTTGCTTTGCCGTGCTTTGCCTAGCCTTGCGTTGTCGTGCCTTAGCCTTGTTTCCCCTTGCCGTGCCGTTCCTTCCGTTACTCTTTCCTTGCCTTGCCGTGCATTGCCTAGCCTTCTGTTGTCGTGCATTAGCCTTGCATTTCCTGACCGTGCCTTGCCTTGCGTTACCCTTTCCTTGCCTTGCCGTGCATTGCCTAGCCCTGCGTTGTCGTGCCTTAGCCTTGTTTCTCCTTGCCGTGCCGTTCCTTCCCTTACCCTTACCTTGCCTTGCTTTCCCTTGCTTTCCTTGCCTTCCATTACTCTTTGCTTACCTTCCGTGCATTGCCTAGCCATGCGTTGTTGTGCATTAGCCTTGCCTTACCTCATCGTGCCTTGACTTGCGTTACCCTTTCCTTGCCTTGCCGTGCATTGCCTAGCATGCGTTGTCGTGCCTTAGCCTTGTTTCCCCTTGCCGTGCCGTGCCTTTTGTTTCACTTGCCTTGCATTGCTTTGCCTTGCCTTCCTTTCCTTCTGTTACTCTTTCCTTGCCTAGCCGTGCACTGCCAAGCCTTGCGTTGTCGTGCATTAGCCTTGCCTCGACTGACCGTGCCTTGCCTTGCGTTAACCTTTCCTTGCCTTACCGTGCTTTGCCTAGCTTGCGTTGTCGATCCTTAGCCTTGTTTCCCCTTGCCGTGCCGTGCCTTTTGTTTCACTTGCCTTACCTTGCTTTGCCTTGCCTTCCTTTCCTTCCGTTACTCTTTCTTTGCCTGGCCGTGCATTGCCTAGCCATGCGTTGTCGTGCCTTAGCCTTGTTTCACATTGCCGTAGCCTTCCTTGCGCTGCCTTGCTTTGCCTTTCCTTCCTTGCTTTCCGTTACACATTGCTTGCCTTCCGTGCATTGCGTAGCCTTGCGTTGTCGTGCCGTAGCCTTTTTTGACCTTGCCATAGCCTTGCTTGCGTTACCTTACTTTGCCTTGCATTCCTTGCCTTCCGTTACTCTTTGCTTGCCTTCCGTGCATTGCCTAGCCTTGCATTGTCGTGCCTTAGCCTTGCCTCGCCTAACCGTGACTTCCCTTGCGTTACACTTTCCTTGCCTTGCCGTGCATTGCCTAGCCGTGCGTTGTCGTGCATTAGCCTTGCCTTGCCTCACCGTGCCTTGCCTTGCGTTACCCTTTCCTTGCCTTGCCGTGCGTTGCCTAGCCCTGCGTTGTCGAGCCTTAGCCTTGTTTCTCCTTGCCGTGCCGTTCCTTCCCTTACCCTTCCCTTGCCTTGCTTTCCCTTGCCTTCCTTGCCTTCCGTTACTCTTTGCTTGCCTTCCCTGCATTGCCTAGCCTTGCGTTGTCGTGCCTTAGACTTGCCTCGCCTGACCGTGACTTCCCTTGCGTTACCCTTTCCTTGCCTTGCCGTGCATTGCCTAGCCGTGCGTTGTTGTGCATTAGCCTTGCCTTGCCTCACCGTGCCTTGACTTGCGTTACCCTTTCCTTGCCTTGCCGTGCATTGCCTAGCTTGCGTTGTCGTGCCTTACCCTTGTTTCCCCTTGCCGTGCCGTGCCTTTTTTTCACTTGCCTTGCATTGCTTTGCCTTGCCTTCCTTTCCTTCTGTTACTCTTTCCTTGCCTAGCCGTGCACTGCCAAGGGTTGCGTTGTCGTGCATAAGCCTTGCCTCGACTGACCGTGCCTTGCCTTGCGTTAACCTTTCCTTGCCTTACCGTGCATTGCCTAGCTTGCGTTGTCGAGCCTTAGCCTTGTTTCCCCTTGCCGTGCCGTGCCTTTTGTTACACTTGCCTTGCCTTGCTTTGCCTTGCCTTCCTTTCCTTCCGTTACTCTTTCCTTGCCTAGCCGTGCACTGCCTAGCCTTGCGTTGTCGTGCATTACCCTTGCCTCGCCTGATCGTGCCTTGCCTTCCGTTACCCTTTCCTTGCCTTGCCGTGCATTGCCTAGCTTGCGTTGTCGTGCCTTAGCCTTGTTTCCCCTTGCCGTGCCGTTCCTTCCCTTACCCTTAACTTGCCTTGCTTTCCCTTGCATTCCTTGCTTTCCGTTACTCTTTGCTTACCTTCCGTGCATTGCCTAGCCTTGCGTAGTCGTGCCTTAGCCTTGCCTCGCCTGACAGAGCCTTGCCTTGCGTTACCCTTTCCTTGCCTTGCCGTGCATTGCCTAGGCGTGCATTGCCGTGCCTTAGCCTTGTTTCCCCTTGCCGTGCCGTTCCTTCCGTTACCCTTGCCTTGCCCTGCTTTCCCTTGCCTTCCTTGCCTTCCGTTACTCTTTGCTTGCCTTCCCTGCATTGCCTAGCCTTGCGTTGTCGTGCCTTAGCCTTGCCTCGCCTTACCGTGACTTCCCTTGCGTTACCCTTTCCTTGCCTTACCGTGCATTTCCTAGACGTGCGTTGTTGTGCATTAGCCTTGCCTTGCCTCACCGTGCCTTGCCTTGCGTTACCCTTTCCTTGCCTTGCCGTGCATTGCCTAGCTTGCGTCGTCGATCCTTAGCCTTGTTTCCCCTTGCCGTGCCGTGCCTTTTGTTACACTTGCCTTGCCTTGCTTTCCCTTGCCTTCCTTGCTTTCCGTTACTCTTTGCTTACCTTCCGTGCATTGCCTAGCCTTGCGTTTTCGTGACTTAGCCTTGCCTCGCCTGACAGAGCCTTGCCTTGCGTTACCCTTTCCTTGCCTGGCCGTGCATTGCCTAGGCGTGCGTTGCCGTGCCTTAGCCTTGTTTCCCCTTGCCGTGCCTTTCCTTCCGTTACCCTTGCCTTGCCTTGCTTTCCCTTCCCTTCCTTGCCTTCCGTTACTCTTTGCTTGCCTTCCCTGCATTGCCTAGCACAGCGTTGTCGTGCCTTAGCCTTGCCTCGCCTGACGGTGACTTCCCTTGCGTTACCCTTTCCTTGCCTTGCCGTGCATTGCCTAGCGTGCGTTGTTGTGCATTAGCCTTGACTTGCCTGACCGTGCCTTGCCTTGCGTTACCCTTTCCTTGCCTTCCCGTGCATTGCCTAGCTTGCGTTGTCGTGCCTTAGCCTTGTTTCCCCTTGCCGTGCCGTTCCTTTCCTTGCCCTTACCTTGCCTTGCTTTCCCTTGCCTTCCTTGCCTTCCGTTCTCTTTGCTTGCCTTCCCTGCATTGCCTACCCTTGCGTTGTCGTGCCTTAGCCTTGCCTCGCCTGACCGTGACTTCCCTTGCGTTACCCTTTCCTTGCCTTGCCGTGAATTGCCTAGACGTGCGTTGTTGTGCATTAGCCTTGCCTTGCCTCACCGTGCCTTGCCTTGCGTTACCCTTTCCTTGCCTTGCCGTGCATTGCCTAGCTTGCGTTGTCCGTCCTTAGCCTTGTTTCCCCTTGCCGTGCCGTTCCTTCCCTTACCCTTGACTTGCCTTGCTTTTCCTTGCCTTTCTTGCCTTCCGTTACTCTTTTCTTGCCTTCCGTGCAATGCCTAGCCTTGCGTTTTCGTGCCTTAGCCTTGCCTTGCCTCACCGTGCCTTGCCTTGCGTTACCCTTTCCTTGCCTAGCCGTGCATTGCCTAGCCTTGCGTTGTCGTGCCTTAGCATTGCTTCCCCTTGCCGTGCCGTTCCTTCCGTTACTCTTGCCTTGCCTTGCTTTCCCTTGCATTCCTTGCCTTCCGTTACTCTTTCCTTGCCTTGCCGTGTATTGCCTAGCCTTCCGTTGTCGTGCATTAGCCTTGCCTTGCCTGATCGTACCTTGCCTTGCGTTACCCTTTACTTGCGTTGCCGTGCATTGCCTAGCTTGCGTTGTCGTGCCTTAGCCCTGTTTCCCCTTGCCGTGCCGTTCCATCCCTTACCCTTAACTTGCCTTGCTTTCCCTTGCCTTCCTTCCCTTCCGTTACTCTTTGCTTACCTTCCGTGCATTGCCGATCCTTGCGTTGTCGTGCCTTAACCTTGCCTCGCCTGACAGAGTCTTGCCTTGCTTTACCCTTTCCTTGCCTGGCCGTGCATTGCCTAGCCGTGCGTTGCCGTGCCTTAGCCTTGTTTCCCCTTGCCGTGCCGTTCCTTCCGTTACCCTTGCCTTGCCTTGCTTTCCCTTGCCTTCCTTGCCTTCCGTTACCCTTTCCTTGCCTTGCCGTGCATTGCCTAGCCCTGCGTTGTCGAGCCTTAGCCTTGTTTCTCCTTGCCGTGCCGTTCCTTCCCTTATCCTTACCTTGCCTTGCTTTCCCTTGCTTTCCTTGCCTTCCATTACTCTTTGCTTACCTTCCGTGCATTGCCTAGCCGTGCGTTGTTGTGCATTAGCCTTGCCTTGCCTCACCGTGCCTTGACTTGCGTTACCCATTCCTTGCCTTGCTGTGCATTGCCTAGCTTGCGTTGTCGTGCCTTACCCTTTATTCCCCTTGCCGTGCCGTGCCTTTTGTTTCACTTGCCTTGCATTGCTTTGCCTTGCCTTCCTTTCCTTCTGTTACTCTTTCCTTGCCTAGCCGTGCACTGCCAAGCCTTGCGTTGTCGTGCATTAGCCTTGCCTCGAATGACCGTGCCTTGCCTTGCGTTAACCTTTCCTTGCCTTACCGTGCATTGCCTAGCCGTGCGTTGTCGTGCCTTAGCCTTGTTTCACCTTGCCGTAGACTTCCTTGCGCTGCCTTCCTTTGCCTTTCCTTCCTTGCTTTCCGTTACACATTGCTTGCCTTCCGTGCATTGCGTAGCCTTCCGTTGTCGTGCCGTAGCCTTTTTTGACCTTGCCATAGCCTTGCTTGCGTTACCTTGCTTTGCCTTGCATTCCTTGCCTTCCGTTACTCTTTGCTTGCCTTCCGTGCATTGCCTAGCCTTGCATTGTCGTGCCTTAGCCTTGCCTCGCCTAACCGTGACTTCCCTTGCGTTACACTTTCCTTGCCTTGCCGTGCATTGCCTAGCCGTGCGTTGTCGTGCATTAGCCTTGCCTCACCTCACCGTGCCTTGCCTTTCGTTACCCTTTCCTTGCCTTGCCGTGCATTGCCTAGCCCTGCGTTGTCGAGCCTTAGCCTTGTTTCTCCTTGCCGTGCCGTTCCTTCCCTTACCCTTACCTTGCCTTGCTTTCCCTTGCCTTCCTTGCCTTCCGTTACTCTTTGCTTGCCTTCCCTGCATTGCCTACCCTTGCGTTGTCGTGCCTTAGCCTTGACTCGCCTGACCGTGACTTCCCTTGCGTTACCCTTTCCTTGCCTTGCCGTGAATTGCCTAGACGTGCGTTGTTGTGCATTAGCCTTGCCTTGCCTCACCGTGCCTTGCCTTGCGTTACCCTTTCCTTGCCTTGCCGTGCATTGCCTAGCTTGCGTTGTCGTGCCTTAGCCTTGTTTCCCCTTGCCGTGCCGTTCCTTCCCTTACCCTTGCCTTGCCTTGCTTTTCCTTGCCTTTCTTGCCTTCCGTTACTCTTTTCTTGCCTTCCGTGCAATGCCTAGCCTTGCGTTTTCGTGCCTTAGCCTTGCCTTGCCTAACCGTGCCTTGCCTTGCGTTACCCTTTCCTTGCCTAGCCGTGCATTGCCTAGCCTTGCGTTGTCGTGCCTTAGCATTGCTTCCCCTTGCCGTGCCGTTCCTTCCGTTACTCTTGCCTTGCCTTGCTTTCCCTTGCATTCCTTGCCTTCCGTTACTCTTTCCTTGCCTTGCCGTGTATTGCCTAGCCTTCCGTTGTCGTGCATTAGCCTTTCCTTGCCTGATCGTACCTTGCCTTGGGTTACCCTTTCCTTACCTTGCCGTGCATTGCCTAGCTTGCGTTGTCGTGCCTTAGCCTTGTTTCCCCTTGCCGTGCCGTTCCTTCCCTTACCCTTAACTTGCCTTGCTTTCCCTTGCCTTCCGTGCCTTCCATTACTCTTTGCTTACCTTCCGTGCATTGCCTAGCCTTTCGTTGTCGTGCCTTAACCTTGCCTCGCCTGACAGAGTCTTGCCTTGCGTTACCCTTTCCTTGCCTGGCCGTGCATTGCCTAGCCGTGCGTTGCCGTGCCTTAGCCTTGTTTCCCCTTGCCGTGCCGTTCCTTCCGTTACCCTTGCCTTGCCTTGCTTTCCCTTGCCTTCCTTGCCTTCCGTTACTCTTTGCTTGCCTTCCCTGCATTGCCTAGCCTAGCGTTGTATTGCCTTAGCCTTGCCTCGCCTGACGGTGACTACCCTTGCGTTACCCTTTCCTTGCCTTGCCGTGCATTGCCTAGACGTGCGTTGTTGTGCATTAGCCTTGCCTTGCCTGACCGTGCCTTGCCTTGCGTTACCCTTTCCTTGCCTTGCCGTGCATTGCCTAGCTTGCGTTGTCGTACCTTAGCCTTGTTGCCCCTTGCCGTGCCGTTCCTTACCTTACTCTTAACTTGCCTTGCCTTCCCTTGCCTTCCTTGCCTTCCGTTACTCTTTGCTTACCTTCCGTGCATTGCCTAGACTTGCGTTGTCGTGCCTTAGCCTTGCCTCGCCTGACCGTGCCTTGCCTTGCGTTACCCTTTCCTTCCTTTGCCGTGCTTTGCCTAGCCTTGCGTTGTCGTGCCTTAGCCTTGTTTCCCCTTGCCGTGCCGTTCTTTCCGTTACTCTTTCCTTGCCTTGCCGTGCATTGCCTAGCCTTCCGTTGTTGTGCATTAGCCTTGCATTTCCTGACCGTGCCTTGCCTTACGTTACCCTTTCCTTGCCTTGCCGTGCATTGACTAGCCCTGGGTTGTCGAGCCTTAGCCTTGTTTCTCCTTGCCGTGCCGTTCCTTCCCTTACCCTTAACTTGCCTTTCTTTCCCTTGCTTTCCTTGCCTTCCATTACTCTTTGCTTACCTTCCGTGCATTGCCTAGCCGTGCGTTGTTGTGCATTAGCCTTGCCTTACCTCACCGTGCCTTGACTTGCGTTACCCTTTCCTTGCCTTGCCGTGCATTGCCTAGCTTGCGTTGTCGTGCCTTAGCCTTGTTTCCCCTTGCCGTGCCGTGCCTTTTGTTTCACTTGCCTTGCATTGCTTTGCCTTGCCTTCCTTTCCTTCTGTTACTCTTTCCTTGCCTAGCCGTGCACTGCCAAGCCTTGCGTTGTCGTGCATTAGCCTTGCCTCGACTGACCGTGCCTTGCCTTGCGTTAACCTTTCCTTGCCTTACCGTGCTTTGCCTAGCTTGCGTTGTCGATCCTTAGCCTTGTTTCCCCTTGCCGTGCCGTGCCTTTTGTTACACTTGCCTTGCCTTGCTTTGCCTTGCCTTCCTTTCCTTCCGTTACTCTTTCCTTGCCTGGCCGTGCATTGCCTAGCCGTGCGTTGTCGTGCCTTAGCCTTGTTTCACCTTGCCGTAGCCTTCCTTGCGCTGCCTTGCTTTGCCTTTCCTTCCTTGCTTTCCGTTACACATTGCTTGCCTTCCGTGCATTGCGTAGCCTTGCGTTGTCGTGCCGTAGCCTTTTTTGACCTTGCCATAGCCTTGCTTGCGTTACCTTGCTTTGCCTTGCATTCCTTGCCTCCCGTTACTCTTTGCTTGCCTTCCGTGCATTGCCTAGCCTTGCATTGTCGTGCCTTAGCCTTGCCTCGCCTAACCGTGACTTCCCTTGCGTTACACTTTCCTTGCCTTGCCGTGCATTGCCTAGCCGTGCGTTGTTGTGCATTAGCCTTGCCTTGCCTCACCGTGCCTTGACTTGCGTTACCGTTTCCTTGCCTTGCCGTGCATTGCCTAGCTTGCGTTGTCGTGCCTTACCCTTGTTTCCCCTTGCCGTTCCGTGCCTTTTGTTTCACTTGCCTTGCATTGCTTTGCCTTGCCTTCCTTTCCTTCTGTTACTCTTTCCTTGCCTAGCCGTGCACTGCCAAGCCTTGCGTTGTCGTGCATTAGCCTTGCCTCGACTGACCGTGCCTTGCCTTGCGTTAACCTTTCCTTGCCTTACCGTGCATTGCCTAGCTTGCGTTGTCGAGCCTTAGCCTTGTTTCCCCTTGCCGTGCCGTGCCTTTTGTTCCACTTGCCTTGCCTTCCTTTGCCTTGCCTTCCTTTCCTTCCGTTACTCTTTTCTTGCCTAGCCGTGCACTGCCTAGCCTTGCGTTGTCGTGCATTAGCATTGCCTCGCCTGATCGTGCCTAACCTTGCGTTACCCTTTCCTTGCCTTGCCGTGCATTGCCTAGCTTGCGTTGTCGACCCTTAGCCTTGTTTCCCCTTGCCTTGCCGTCCCTTCCCTTACCCTTGCCTTGCCTTGCTTTCCCTTGCCTTCCTTGCCTTCCGTTTCTCTTTGTTTGCCTTCCTTGCATTGCCTAGCCTTGCGTTGTCGTGCCTTAGCCTTGCCTCGCCTGACGGTGACTACCCTTGCGTTACCCTTTCCTTGCCTTGCCGTGCATTGCCTAGACGTGCGTTGTTGTGCATTAGCCTTGCCTTGCCTGACCGTGCCTTGCCTTGCGTTACCCTTTCCTTGCCTTGCCGTGGATTGCCTAGCTTGCGTTGTCGTGCCTTAGCCTTGTTGCCCCTTGCCGTGCCGTTCCTTACCTTACTCTTAACTTGCCTTGCTTTCCCTTGCCTTCCTTGCCTTCCGTTACTCTTTGCTTACCTTCCGTGCATTGCCTAGCCTTGCGTTGTCGTGCCTTAGCCTTGCCTCGCCTGACCGTGCCTTGCCTTGCGTTACCCTTTCCTTCCTTTGCCGTGCTTTGCCTAGCCTTGCGTTGTCGTGCCTTAGCCTTGTTTGCCCTTGCCGTGCCGTTCCTTCCGTAACTCTTTCCTTGCCTTGCCGTGCATTGCCTAGCCTTCCGTTGTCGTGCATTAGCCTTGCATTTCCTGACCGTGCCTTGCCTTACGTTACCCTTTCCTTGCCTTGCCGTGCATTGCCTAGCCCTGCGTTGTCGAGCCTTAGCCTTGTTTCTCCTTGCCGTGCCGTTCCTTCCCTTACCCTTACCTTGCCTTGCTTTCCCTTGCTTTCCTTGCCTTCCATTACTCTTTGCTTACCTTCCGTGCATTGCCTAGCCGTGCGTTGTTGTGCATTAGCCTTGCCTTACCTCACTGTGCCTTGACTTGCGTTACCCTTTCCTTCCCTTGCCGTGCATTGAATAGCTTGCGTTGTCGTGCCTTAGCCTTGTTTCCCCTTGCCGTGCCGTGCCTTTTGTTTCACTTGCCTTGCATTGCTTTGCCTTGCCTTCCTTTCCTTCAGTTACTCTTTCCTTGCCTAGCCGTGCACTGCCAAGCCTTGCGTTGTCGTGCATTAGCCTTGCCTCGACTGACCGTGCCTTGCCTTGCGTTAACCTTTCCTTGCCTTACCGTGCTTTGCCTAGCTTGCGTTGTCGATCCTTAGCCTTGTTTCCCCTTGCCGTGCCGTGCCTTTTGTTACACTTGCCTTGCCTTGCTTTGCCTTGCCTTCCTTTCCTTCCGTTACTCTTTCCTTGCCTGGCCGTGCATTGCCTAGCCGTGCGTTGTCGTGCCTTAGCCTTGTTTCACCTTGCCGTAGCCTTCCTTGCGCTGCCTTGCTTTGCCTTTCCTTCCTTGCTTTCCGTTACACATTGCTTGCCTTCCGTGCATTGCGTAGCCTTGCGTTGTCGTGCCGTAGCCTTTTTTGACCTTGCCATAGCCTTGCTTGCGTTACCTTGCTTTGCCTTGCATTCCTTGCCTTCCGTTACTCTTTGCTTGCCTTCCGTGCATTGCCTAGCCTTGCATTGTCGTGCCTTAGCCTTGCCTCGCCTAACCGTGACTTCCCTTGCGTTACACTTTCATTGCCTTGCCGTGCATTGCCTAGCCGTGCGTTGTCGTGCATTAGCCTTGCCTTGCCTCACCGTGCCTTGCCTTGCGTTACCCTTTCCTTGCCTTGCCGTGCATTGCCTAGCCCTACGTTGTCTAGCCTTAGCCTTGTTTCCCCTTGCCGCGCCGTTCCTTCCGTTACTCTTGCCTTGCCTTGCTTTCCCTTGCATTCCTTGCCTTCCGTTACTCTTTCCTTGCCTAGGCGTGCACTGCCAAGCCTTGCGTTGTCGTGCATTAGCCTTGCCTCGACTGACCGTGCCTTGCCTTGCGTTACCCTTTCGTTGCCTTGCCGTGCATTGCCTAGCTTGCGTTGTCGAGCCTTAGCCTTGTTTCCCTTTGCCGTGCCGTGCCTTTTGTTACACTTGCCTTGCCTTGCTTTGCCTTGCCTTCCTTTCCTTCCGTTACTCTTTCCTTCCCTAACCGTGCACTGCCTAGCCTTGCGTTGTCGTGCATTAGCCTTGCCTCGCCTGATCGTGCCTTGCCATGCGTTACCCTTTCCTTGCCTTGCCGTGCATTGCCTAGCTTGCGTTGTCGTGTCTTAACCTTGTTTCCCCTTGCTGTGCCGTTCCTTCCCTTACCCTTAACTTGCCTTGCTTTCCCTTGCCTTCCTTGCCTTCCGTTACTCTTTGCTTACCTTCCGTGCATTGCCTAGCCTTGCGTTGTCGTGCCTTAACCTTGCCTCGCCTGACAGAGTCTTGCCTTGCGTTTCCGTTTCCTTTCCTGGCCGTGCATTGCCTAGCCGTGCGTTGCCGTGCCTTAGCCTTGTTTCCCCTTGCCGTGCCGTTCCTTCCGTTACCCTTGCCTTGCCTTGCTTTCCCTTGCCTTCCTTGCCTTCCGTTACTCTTTGCTTGCCTTACCTGCATTGCCTAGCCTTGCGTTGTCGTGCCTTAGCCTTGCCTCGCCTGACGGTGACTTCCCTTGCGTTACCCTTTCCTTGCTTTGCCGTGCTTTGCCTAGCCTTGCGTTGTCGTGCCTTAGCCTTGCCTTGCCGTGCCGTTCCTTCCGTTACTCTTTCCTTGCCTTGCCGTGCATTGCCTAGACTTGCGTTGTCGTGCCTTAGCCTTGCATTTCCTGACCGTGCCTTGCCTTGCGTTACCCTTTCCTTGCCTTGCCGTTCATTGCCTAGCCCTGCGTTGTCGAGCCTTAGCCTTGTTTCTCCTTGCCGTGCCGTTCCTTCCCTTACCCTTACCTTGCCTTGCTTTCCCTTGCTTTCCTTGCCTTCCATTACTCTTTGCTTACCTTCCGTGCATTGCCTAGCCTTGCGTTGTCGTGCCTTAGCCTTGCCTGGCCTGACCGTGACTTCCCTTGCGTTACCCTTTCCTTCCCTTGCCGTGCATTGCCTAGCCGTGCGTTGTTGTGCATTAGCCTTGCCTTGCCTCACCGTTCCTTGACTTGCGTTACCGTTTCCTTGCCTTGCCGTGCATTGCCTAGCTTGCGTTGTCGTGCCTTACCCTTGTTTCCCCTTGCCGTTCCGTGCCTTTTGTTTCACTTGCCTTGCATTGCTTTGCCTTGCCTTCCTTTCCTTCTGTTACTCTTTCCTTGCCTAGCCGTGCACTGCCAAGCCTTGCGTTGTCGTGCATTAGCCTTGCCTCGACTGACCGTGCCTTGCCTTGCGTTAACCTTTCCTTGCCTTACCGTGCATTGCCTAGCTTGCGTTGTCGAGCCTTAGCCTTGTTTCCCCTTGCCGTGCCGTGCCTTTTGTTCCACTTGCCTTGCCTTCCTTTGCCTTGCCTTCCTTTCCTTCCGTTACTCTTTTCTTGCCTAGTCGTGCACTGCCTAGCCTTGCGTTGTCGTGCATTAGCATTGCCTCGCCTGATCGTGCCTTACCTTGCGTTACCCTTTCCTTGCCTTGCCGTGCATTGCCTAGCTTGCGTTGTCGTGCCTTAGCCTTGTTTCCCCTTGCCGTGCCGTCCCTTCCATTACCCTTAACTTGCCTTGCTTTCCCTTGCCTTCCTTGCCTTCCGTTACTCTTTGCTTACCTTCCGTGCATTACCTAGCCTTGCGTTGTCGTGCCTTAACCTTGCCTCGCCTGACAGAGTCTTGCCTTGCGTTACCCCTTCATTGCCGGGCCGTGCATTGCCTAGCCGTGCGTTGCCGTGCCTTAGCCTTGTTTCCCCTTGCCGTGCCGTTCCTTCCGTTACCCTTGCCTTGCCTTGCTTTCCCTTGCCTTCCTTGCCTTCCGTTACTCTTTGCTTGCCTTCCCTGCATTGCCTAGCCTAGCGTTGTCGTGCCTTAGCCTTGCCTCGCCTGACGGTGACTTCCCTTGCGTTACCCTTTCCTTGCCTTGCCGTGCATTGCCTAGCGTGCGTTGTTGTGCATTAGCCTTGCCTTGCCTGACCGTGCCTTGCCTTGCGTTACCCTTTCCTTGCCTTGCCGTGCATTGCCTAGCTTGCGTTGTCGTGCCTTAGCCTTGTTTCCCCTTGCCGTGCCGGTCCTTCCCTTACCCTTAACTTGCCTTGCTTTCCCTTGCCTTCCTTGCTTTCCGTTACTCTTTGCTTACCTTCCGTGCATTGCCTAGCCTTGCGTTGTCGTGCCTTAGCCTTGTCTCGCCTGACAGAGCCTTGCCTTGCGTTACCCTTTCCTTGCCTGGCCGTGCATTGCCTAGGCGTGCGTTGCCGTGCCTTAGCATTGTTTCCCCTTGCCGTGCCGTTCCTTCCGTTACCCTTGCCTTGCCTTGCTTTCCCTTGCCTTCCTTGCCTTCCGTTACTCTTTGCTTGCCTTCCCTGCATTGCCTAGCCTTGCGTTGTCGTGCCTTAGCCTTGCCTCGCCTTGCCGTAACTTCCCTTGCGTTACCCTTTCCTTGCCTTGCCGTGCATTGCCTAGACGTGCGTTGTTGTGCATTAGCCTTGCCTTGCCTGACCGTGCCTTGCCTTGCGTTACCCTTTCCTTGCCTTGCCGTGCATTGCCTAGCTTGCGTTGTCGTGCCTTAGCCTTGTTTCCCCTTGCCGTGCCGTTCCTTACCTTACTCTTAACTTGCCTTGCTTTCCCTTGCCTTCCTTGCCTTCCGTTACTCTTTGCTTACCTTCCGTGCATTGCCTAGCCTTGCGTTGTCGTGCCTTAGCCTTGCCTCGCCTGACCGTGCCTTGCCTTGCGTTACCCTTTCCTTCCTTTGCCGTGCTTTGCCTAGCCTTGCGTTGTCGTGCCTTAGCCTTGTTTCCCCTTGCCGTGCCGTTCCTTCCGTTACTCTTTCCTTGCCTTGCCGTGCATTGCCTAGACTTCCGTTGTCGTGCATTAGCCTTCCATTTCCTGACCGTGCCTTGCCTTGCGTTACCCTTTCCTTGCCTTGCCGTGCAATGCCTAGCCCTGCATTGTCGAGCCTTAGCCTTGTTTCTCCTTGCCGTGCCGTTCCTTCCCTTTCCCTTACCTTGCCTTGCTTTCCCTTGCTTTCCTTGCCTTCCATTACTCTTTGCTTACCTTCCGTGCATCGCCTAGCCGTGCGTTGTTGTGCATTAGCCTTGCCTTGCCTCACCGTGCCTTGACTTGCGTTACCCTTTCCTTGCCTGGCCGTGCATTGCCTAGCCGTGCGTTGTCGTGCCTTAGCCTTGTTTCACATTGCCGTAGCCTTCCTTGCGCTGCCTTGCTTTGCCTTTCCTTCCTTGCTTTCCGTTACACATTGCTTGCCTTCCGTGCATTGCGTAGCCTTGCGTTGTCGTGCCGTAGCCTTTTTTGACCTTGCCATAGCCTTGCTTGCGTTACCTTACTTTGCCTTGCATTCCTTGCCTTCCGTTACTCTTTGCTTGCCTTCCGTGCATTGCCTAGCCTTGCATTGTCGTGCCTTAGCCTTGCCTCGCCTAACCGTGACTTCCCTTGCGTTACACTTTCCTTGCATTGCCGTGCATTGCCTAGCCGTGCGTTGTCGTGCATTAGCCTTGCCTTGCCTCACCGTGCCTTGCCTTGCGTTACCCTTTCCTTGCCTTGCCGTGCATTGCCTAGCCCTGCGTTGTCGAGCCTTAGCCTTGTTTCTCCTTGCCGTGCCGTTCCTTCCCTTACCCTTCCCTTGCCTTGCTTTCCCTTGCCTTCCTTGCCTTCCGTTACTCTTTGCTTGCCTTCCCTGCATTGCCTAGCCTTGCGTTGTCGTGCCTTAGACTTGCCTCGCCTGACCGTGACTTCCCTTGCGTTACCCTTTCCTTGCCTTGCCGTGCATTGCCTAGCCGTGCGTTGTTGTGCATTAGCCTTGCCTTGCCTCACCGTGCCTTGACTTGCGTTACCCTTTCCTTGCCTTGCCGTGCATTGCCTAGCTTGCGTTGTCGTGCCTTACCCTTGTTTCCCCTTGCCGTGCCGTGCCTTTTTTTCACTTGCCTTGCATTGCTTTGCCTTGCCTTCCTTTCCTTCTGTTACACTTTCCTTGCCTAGCCGTGCACTGCCAAGCCTTGCGTTGTCGTGCATTAGCCTTGCCTCGACTGACCGTGCCTTGCCTTGCGTTAACCTTTATTGCCTTACCGTGCATTGCCTAGCTTGCGTTGTCGAGCCTTAGCCTTGTTTCCCCTTGCCGTGCCGTGCCTTTTGTTACACTTGCCTTGCCTTGCTTTGCCTTGCCTTCCTTTCCTTCCGTTACTCTTTCCTTGCCTAGCCGTGCACTGCCTACCCTTGCGTTTTCGTTCCTTAGCCTTGCCTTGCCTCACCGTGCCTTGCCTTCCGTTACCCTTTCCTTGCCTAGCCGTGCATTGCCTAGCCTTGCGTTGTCGTGCCTTAGCATTGCTTCCCCTTGCCGTGCCGTTCCTTCCGTTACTCTTGCCTTGCCTTGATTTCCTTTGCATTCCTTGCCTTCCGTTACTCTTTCCTTGCCTTGCCGTGTATTGCCTAGCCTTCCGTTGTCGTGCATTAGCCTTGCCTTGCCTGACCGTACCTTGCCTTGCGTTACCCTTTCCTTGCGTTGCCGTGCATTGCCTAGCTTGCGTTGTCGTGCCTTAGCCCTGTTTGCCCTTGCCGTGCCGTTCCTTCCCTTACCCTTAACTTGCCTTGCTTTCCCTTTCCTTCCTTGCCTTCCGTTACTCTTTGCTTACCTTCCGTGCATTGCCGATTCTTGCGTTGTCGTGCCTTAACCTTGCCTCGCCTGACAGAGTCTTGCCTTGCGTTACCCTTTCCTTGCCTGGCCGTGCATTGCCTAGCCGTGCGTTGCCGTGCCTTAGACTTGTTCCCCCTTGCCGTGCCGTTCCTTCCGTTACCCTTGCCTTGCCTTGCTTTCCCTTGCCTTCCTTGCCTTCCGTTACCCTTTCCTTGCCTTGCCGTGCATTGCCTAGCCCTGCGTTGTCGAGCCTTAGCCTTGTTTCTCCTTGCCGTGCCGTTCCTTCCCTTACCCTTACCTTGCCTTGCTTTCCCTTGCTTTCCTTGCCTTCCATTACTCTTTGCTTACCTTCCGTGCATTGCCTAGCCGTGCGTTGTTGTGCATTAGCCTTGCCTTGCCTCACCGTGCCTTGACTTGCGTTACCCATTCCTTGCCTTGCTGTGCATTGCCTAGCTTGCGTTGTCGTGCCTTACCCTTGATTCCCCTTGCCGTGCCGTGCCTTTTGTTTCACTTGCCTTGCATTGCTTTGCCTTGCCTTCCTTTCCTTCTGTTACTCTTTCCTTGCCTAGCCGTGCACTGCCAAGCCTTGCGTTGTCGTGCATTAGCCTTGCCTCGACTGACCGTGCCTTGCCTTGCGTTAACCTTTCCTTGCCTTACCGTGCATTGCCTAGCTTGCCTTGTCGATCCTTAGCCTTGTTTCCCCTTGCCGTGCCTTGCCTTTTGTTACACTTGCCTTGCCTTGCTTTGCCTTGCCTTCCTTTCCTTCCGGTTCTCTTTCCTTGCCTCGCCGTGCACTGCCTAGCCTTGCGTTGTCGTGCATTAGCCTTGCCTAGCCTGATCGTGCCTTGCCATGCGTTACCCTTTCCTTACCTTGCCGTGCATTGCCTAGCTTGCGTTGTCGTGCCTTAGCCTTGTTTCCCCTTGCCGTGCCGTTCCTTCCCTTACCCTTAACTTGCCTTGCTTTCCCTTGCCTTCCTTGCCTTCCGTTACTCTTTGCTTACCTTCCGTGCATTGCCTAGCCTTGCGTTGTCGTCCCTTAAACTTGCCTCGCCTGACAGATTCTTGCCTTGCGTTACCCTTTCCTTGCCTGGCCGTGCATTGCCTAGCCGTGCGTTGCCGTGCCTTAGCCTTGTTTCCCCTTGCCGTGCCGTTCCTTCCGTTACCCTTGCCTTGCCTTGCTTTCCCTTGCCTTCCTTGCCTTCCGTTACTCTTTGCTTGCCTTCCCTGCATTGCCTAGCCTAGCGTTGTCGTGCCTTAGCCTTGCCTCGCCTGACGGTGACTTCCCTTGCGTTACCCTTTCCTTGCCTTGCCGTGCATTGCCTAGCGTGCGTTGTTGTGCATTAGCCTTGCCTTGCCTGACCGTGCCTTGCCTTGCGTTACCCTTTCCTTGCCTTGCCGTGCATTGCCTAGCTTGCGTTGTCGTGCCTTAGCCTTGTTTCCCCTTGCCGTGCCGTTCCTTACCTTACTCTTAACTTGCCTTGCTTTCCCTTGCCTTCCTTGCCTTCCGTTTCTCTTTGCTTACCTTCCGTGCATTGCCTAGCCTTGCGTTGTCGTGCCTTAGCCTTGCCTCGCCTGACCGTGCCTTGCCTTGCGTTACCCTATCCTTCCTTTGCCGTGCTTTGCCTAGCCTTGCGTTGTCGTGCCTTAGCCTTGTTTCCCCTTGCCGTGCCGTTCCTTCCGTTACTCTTTCCTTGCCTTGCCGTGCATTGCCTAGCCTTCCGTTGTCGTGCATTAGCCTTGCATTTCCTGACCGTGCCTTGCCTTACGTTACCCTTTCCTTGCCTTGCCGTGCATTGCCTAGCCCTGCGTTGTCGAGCCTTAGCCTTGTTTCTCCTTGCCGTGCCGTTCCTTCCCTTACCCTTACCTTGCCTTGCTTTCCCTTGCTTTCCTTGCCTTCCATTACTCTTTACTTACCTTCCGTGCATTGCCTAGCCGTGCGTTGTTGTGCATTAGCCTTGCCTTGCCTCACCGTGTCTTGACTTGCGTTACCCTTTCCTTGCCTTGCCGTGCATTGCCTAGCTTGCGTTGTCGTGCCTTAGCCTTGTTTCCCCTTCCCGTGCCGTGCCTTTTGTTTCACTTGCCTTGCATTGCTTTGCCTTGACTTCCTTTCCTTCTGTTACTCTTTCCTTGCCTAGCCGTGCACTGCCAAGCCTTGCGTTGTCGTGCATTAGGCTTGCCTCGACTGACCGTGCCTTGCCTTGCGTTAACCTTTCCTTGCCTTACCGTGCTTTGCCTAGCTTGCGTTGTCGATCCTTAGCCTTGTTTCCCCTTGCCGTGCCGTGCCTTTTGTTACATTTGCCTTGCCTTGCTTTCCTTGCCTTCCTTTCCTTCCGTTACACTTTCCTTGCCTAGACGTGCACTGCCTAGCCTTGCAATGTCGTGCATTAGCCTTGCCTCGCCTGATCGTGCCTTGCCTTGCGTTACCCTTTCCTTGCCTTGCCGTGCATTGCCTTGCTTGCGTTGTCGTGCCTTAGCCTTGTTTCCCCTTGCCGTGCCGTTCCTTCCCTTACCCTTAACTTGCCTTGCTTTCCCTTGCCTTCCTTGCTTTCCGTTACTCTTTGCTTACCTTCCGTGCATTGCCTAGCCTTGCGTTGTCGTGCCTTAGCCTTGCCTCGCCTGACAGAGCCTTGCCTTGCGTTACCCGTTCCTTGCCTGGCCGTGCATTGCCTAGCCGTGCGTTGTCGTGCCTTAGCCTTGTTTCCCCTTGCCGTGCCGTTCCTTCCGTTACCCTTGCCTTGCCTTGCTTTCCCTTGCCTTCCTTGCCTTCCTTGCCTTCCATTACTCTTTGCTTGCCTTCCCTGCATTGCCTAGCCTTGCGTTGTCGTGCCTTAGCCTTGCCTCGCCAGACCGTGACTTCCCTTTCTTTACCCTTTCCTTGCCTTGCCGTGCATTGCCTAGCCGTGCGTTGTCGTGCATTAGCCTTGCCTTGCCTCACCGTGCCTTGCCTTGCGTTACCATTTCCTTGCCTTGCCGTGCATTGCCTAGCCTTGCGTTGTCGTGCCTTACCCTTGTTTCCCCTTGCCGTGCCGTTCCTTCCGTTACTCTTGCCTTGCCTTGCTTTCCCTTGCCTTCCTTGCTTTCCGTTACTCTTTGCTTACCTTCCGTGCATTGCCTAGCCTTGCGTTGTCGTGCCTTAGCCTTGTCTCGCCTGACAGAGCCTTGCCTTGCGTTACCCTTTCCTTGCCTGGCCGTGCATTGCCTAGGCGTGCGTTGCCGTGCCTTAGCATTGTTTCCCCTTGCCGTGCCGTTCCTTCCGTTACCCTTGCCTTGCCTTGCTTTCCCTTGCCTTCCTTGCCTTCCGTTACTCTTTGCTTGCCTTCCCTGCATTGCCTAGCCTTGCGTTGTCGTGCCTTAGCCTTGCCTCGCCTTGCCGTAACTTCCCTTGCGTTACCCTTTCCTTGCCTTGCCGTGCATTGCCTAGACGTGCGTTGTTGTGCATTAGCCTTGCCTTGCCTGACCGTGCCTTGCCTTGCGTTACCCTTTCCTTGCCTTGCCGTGCATTGCCTAGCTTGCGTTGTCGTGCCTTAGCCTTGTTTCCCCTTGCCGTGCCGTTCCTTACCTTACTCTTAACTTGCCTTGCTTTCCCTTGCCTTCCTTGCCTTCCGTTACTCTTTGCTTACCTTCCGTGCATTGCCTAGCCTTGCGTTGTCGTGCCTTAGCCTTGCTTCGCCTGACCGTGCCTTGCCTTGCGTTACCCTTTCCTTCCTTTGCCGTGCTTTGCCTAGCCTTGCGTTGTCGTGCCTTAGCCTTGTTTCCCCTTGCCGTGCCGTTCCTTCCGTTACTCTTTCCTTGCCTTGCCGTGCATTGCCTAGACTTCCGTTGTCGTGCATTAGCCTTCCATTTCCTGACCGTGCCTTGCCTTGCGTTACCCTTTCCTTGCCTTGCCGTGCAATGCCTAGCCCTGCATTGTCGAGCCTTAGCCTTGTTTCTCCTTGCCGTGCCGTTCCTTCCCTTTCCCTTACCTTGCCTTGCTTTCCCTTGCTTTCCTTGCCTTCCATTACTCTTTGCTTACCTTCCGTGCATCGCCTAGCCGTGCGTTGTTGTGCATTAGCCTTGCCTTGCCTCACCGTGCCTTGACTTGCGTTACCCTTTCCTTGCCTGGCCGTGCATTGCCTAGCCGTGCGTTGTCGTGCCTTAGCCTTGTTT
Organism: Macrotis lagotis; assembly: GCF_037893015.1. Taxonomy (NCBI): domain Eukaryota; kingdom Metazoa; phylum Chordata; class Mammalia; order Peramelemorphia; family Peramelidae; genus Macrotis; species Macrotis lagotis. The sequence goes on from NW_027422347.1 coordinate 55,343, forward strand.
CACATTGCCGTAGCCTTCCTTGCGCTGCCTTGCTTTGCCTTTCCTTCCTTGCTTTCCGTTACACATTGCTTGCCTTCCGTGCATTGCGTAGCCTTGCGTTGTCGTGCCGTAGCCTTTTTTGACCTTGCCATAGCCTTGCTTGCGTTACCTTACTTTGCCTTGCATTCCTTGCCTTCCGTTACTCTTTGCTTGCCTTCCGTGCATTGCCTAGCCTTGCATTGTCGTGCCTTAGCCTTGCCTCGCCTAACCGTGACTTCCCTTGCGTTACACTTTCCTTGCATTGCCGTGCATTGCCTAGCCGTGCGTTGTCGTGCATTAGCCTTGCCTTGCCTCACCGTGCCTTGCCTTGCGTTACCCTTTCCTTGCCTTGCCGTGCATTGCCTAGCCCTGCGTTGTCGAGCCTTAGCCTTGTTTCTCCTTGCCGTGCCGTTCCTTCCCTTACCCTTCCCTTGCCTTGCTTTCCCTTGCCTTCCTTGCCTTCCGTTACTCTTTGCTTGCCTTCCCTGCATTGCCTAGCCTTGCGTTGTCGTGCCTTAGACTTGCCTCGCCTGACCGTGACTTCCCTTGCGTTACCCTTTCCTTGCCTTGCCGTGCATTGCCTAGCCGTGCGTTGTTGTGCATTAGCCTTGCCTTGCCTCACCGTGCCTTGACTTGCGTTACCCTTTCCTTGCCTTGCCGTGCATTGCCTAGCTTGCGTTGTCGTGCCTTATCCTTGTTTCCCCTTGCCGTGCCGTGCCTTTTTTTCACTTGCCTTGCCTTGCTTTGCCTTGCCTTCCTTTCCTTCCGTTACTCTTTCCTTGCCTAGCCGTGCACTGCCTAGCCTTGCGTTGTCGTGCATTAGCCTTGCCTCGCCTGATCGTGCCTTGCCTTCCGTTACCCTTTCCTTGCCTTGCCGTGCATTGCCTAGCTTGCGTTGTCGTGCCTTAGCCTTGTTTCCCCTTGCCGTGCCGTTCCTTCCCTTACCCTTGCCTTGCCTTGCTTTCCCTTGCCTTTCTTGCCTTCCGTTACTCTTTTCTTGCCTTCCGTGCAATGCCTACCCTTGCGTTTTCGTGCCTTAGCCTTGCCTTGCCTCACCGTGCCTTGCCTTCCGTTACCCTTTCCTTGCCTAGCCGTGCATTGCCTAGCCTTGCGTTGTCGTGCCTTAGCATTGCTTCCCCTTGCCGTGCCGTTCCTTCCGTTACTCTTGCCTTGCCTTGATTTCCTTTGCATTCCTTGCCTTCCGTTACTCTTTCCTTGCCTTGCCGTGTATTGCCTAGCCTTCCGTTGTCGTGCATTAGCCTTGCCTTGCCTGACCGTACCTTGCCTTGCGTTACCCTTTCCTTGCGTTGCCGTGCATTGCCTAGCTTGCGTTGTCGTGCCTTAGCCCTGTTTGCCCTTGCCGTGCCGTTCCTTCCCTTACCCTTAACTTGCCTTGCTTTCCCTTTCCTTCCTTGCCTTCCGTTACTCTTTGCTTACCTTCCGTGCATTGCCGATTCTTGCGTTGTCGTGCCTTAACCTTGCCTCGCCTGACAGAGTCTTGCCTTGCGTTACCCTTTCCTTGCCTGGCCGTGCATTGCCTAGCCGTGCGTTGCCGTGCCTTAGACTTGTTCCCCCTTGCCGTGCCGTTCCTTCCGTTACCCTTGCCTTGCCTTGCTTTCCCTTGCCTTCCTTGCCTTCCGTTACCCTTTCCTTGCCTTGCCGTGCATTGCCTAGCCCTGCGTTGTCGAGCCTTAGCCTTGTTTCTCCTTGCCGTGCCGTTCCTTCCCTTACCCTTACCTTGCCTTGCTTTCCCTTGCTTTCCTTGCCTTCCATTACTCTTTGCTTACCTTCCGTGCATTGCCTAGCCGTGCGTTGTTGTGCATTAGCCTTGCCTTGCCTCACCGTGCCTTGACTTGCGTTACCCATTCCTTGCCTTGCTGTGCATTGCCTAGCTTGCGTTGTCGTGCCTTACCCTTGATTCCCCTTGCCGTGCCGTGCCTTTTGTTTCACTTGCCTTGCATTGCTTTGCCTTGCCTTCCTTTCCTTCTGTTACTCTTTCCTTGCCTAGCCGTGCACTGCCAAGCCTTGCGTTGTCGTGCATTAGCCTTGCCTCCACTGACCGTGCCTTGCCTTGCGTTAACCTTTCCTTGCCTTACCGTGCATTGCCTAGCTTGCGTTGTCGATCCTTAGCCTTGTTTCCCCTTGCCGTGCCTTGCCTTTTGTTACACTTGCCTTGCCTTGCTTTGCCTTGCCTTCCTTTCCTTCCGGTTCTCTTTCCTTGCCTAGCCGTGCACTGCCTAGCCTTGCGTTGTCGTGCATTAGCCTTGCCTAGCCTGATCGTGCCTTGCCATGCGTTACCCTTTCCTTACCTTGCCGTGCATTGCCTAGCTTGCGTTGTCGTGCCTTAGCCTTGTTTCCCCTTGCCGTGCCGTTCCTTCCCTTACCCTTAACTTGCCTTGCTTTCCCTTGCCTTCCTTGCCTTCCGTTACTCTTTGCTTACCTTCCGTGCATTGCCTAGCCTTGCGTTGTCGTCCCTTAAACTTGCCTCGCCTGACAGATTCTTGCCTTGCGTTACCCTTTCCTTGCCTGGCCGTGCATTGCCTAGCCGTGCGTTGCCGTGCCTTAGCCTTGTTTCCCCTTGCCGTGCCGTTCCTTCCGTTACCCTTGCCTTGCCTTGCTTTCCCTTGCCTTCCTTGCCTTCCGTTACTCTTTGCTTGCCTTCCCTGCATTGCCTAGCCTAGCGTTGTCGTGCCTTAGCCTTGCCTCGCCTGACGGTGACTTCCCTTGCGTTACCCTTTCCTTGCCTTGCCGTGCATTGCCTAGCGTGCGTTGTTGTGCATTAGCCTTGCCTTGCCTGACCGTGCCTTGCCTTGCGTTACCCTTTCCTTGCCTTGCCGTGCATTGCCTAGCTTGCGTTGTCGTGCCTTAGCCTTGTTTCCCCTTGCCGTGCCGTTCCTTACCTTACTCTTAACTTGCCTTGCTTTCCCTTGCCTTCCTTGCCTTCCGTTTCTCTTTGCTTACCTTCCGTGCATTGCCTAGCCTTGCGTTGTCGTGCCTTAGCCTTGCCTCGCCTGACCGTGCCTTGCCTTGCGTTACCCTATCCTTCCTTTGCCGTGCTTTGCCTAGCCTTGCGTTGTCGTGCCTTAGCCTTGTTTCCCCTTGCCGTGCCGTTCCTTCCGTTACTCTTTCCTTGCCTTGCCGTGCATTGCCTAGCCTTCCGTTGTCGTGCATTAGCCTTGCATTTCCTGACCGTGCCTTGCCTTACGTTACCCTTTCCTTGCCTTGCCGTGCATTGCCTAGCCCTGCGTTGTCGAGCCTTAGCCTTGTTTCTCCTTGCCGTGCCGTTCCTTCCCTTACCCTTACCTTGCCTTGCTTTCCCTTGCTTTCCTTGCCTTCCATTACTCTTTACTTACCTTCCGTGCATTGCCTAGCCGTGCGTTGTTGTGCATTAGCCTTGCCTTGCCTCACCGTGTCTTGACTTGCGTTACCCTTTCCTTGCCTTGCCGTGCATTGCCTAGCTTGCGTTGTCGTGCCTTAGCCTTGTTTCCCCTTCCCGTGCCGTGCCTTTTGTTTCACTTGCCTTGCATTGCTTTGCCTTGACTTCCTTTCCTTCTGTTACTCTTTCCTTGCCTAGCCGTGCACTGCCAAGCCTTGCGTTGTCGTGCATTAGGCTTGCCTCGACTGACCGTGCCTTGCCTTGCGTTAACCTTTCCTTGCCTTACCGTGCTTTGCCTAGCTTGCGTTGTCGATCCTTAGCCTTGTTTCCCCTTGCCGTGCCGTGCCTTTTGTTACACTTGCCTTGCCTTGCTTTCCTTGCCTTCCTTTCCTTCCGTTACACTTTCCTTGCCTAGACGTGCACTGCCTAGCCTTGCAATGTCGTGCATTAGCCTTGCCTCGCCTGATCGTGCCTTGCCTTGCGTTACCCTTTCCTTGCCTTGCCGTGCATTGCCTTGCTTGCGTTGTCGTGCCTTAGCCTTGTTTCCCCTTGCCGTGCCGTTCCTTCCCTTACCCTTAACTTGCCTTGCTTTCCCTTGCCTTCCTTGCTTTCCGTTACTCTTTGCTTACCTTCCGTGCATTGCCTAGCCTTGCGTTGTCGTGCCTTAGCCTTGCCTCGCCTGACAGAGCCTTGCCTTGCGTTACCCGTTCCTTGCCTGGCCGTGCATTGCCTAGCCGTGCGTTGTCGTGCCTTAGCCTTGTTTCCCCTTGCCGTGCCGTTCCTTCCGTTACCCTTGCCTTGCCTTGCTTTCCCTTGCCTTCCTTGCCTTCCTTGCCTTCCATTACTCTTTGCTTGCCTTCCCTGCATTGCCTAGCCTTGCGTTGTCGTGCCTTAGCCTTGCCTCGCCAGACCGTGACTTCCCTTTCTTTACCCTTTCCTTGCCTTGCCGTGCATTGCCTAGCCGTGCGTTGTCGTGCATTAGCCTTGCCTTGCCTCACCGTGCCTTGCCTTGCGTTACCATTTCCTTGCCTTGCCGTGCATTGCCTAGCCTTGCGTTGTCGTGCCTTACCCTTGTTTCCCCTTGCCGTGCCGTTCCTTCCGTTACTCTTGCCTTGCCTTGCTTTCCCTTGCATTCCTTGCCTTCCGTTACTCTTTCCTTGCCTTGCCGTGCATTGCCTAGTCTTGCGTTGTCGTGCCTTAGCCTTGCCTCGCCTGACAGTGCCTTGCCTTGCGTTCCCCTTTCCTTGCCTGGCCGTGCATTGCCTAGCCGTGCGTTGTCGTGCCTTAGCCTTGTTTCACCTTGCCGTAGCCTTCCTTGCGCTGCCGTGCTTTGCCTTTCCTTCCATGCTTTCCGTTACACATTGCTTGCCTTCCGTGCATTGCGTAGCCTTGCGTTGTCCTGCCGTAGCCTTTTTTGACCTTGCCATCGCCTTGCTTGCGTTACCTTGCTTTGCCTTTCATTCCTTGCCTTCCGTTACTCTTTGCTTGCCTTCCGTGCATTGCCTAGCCTTGCATTGTCGTGCCTTAGCCTTGCCTCGCCTAACCGTGACTTCCCTTGCGTTACACTTTCCTTGCCTTGCCGTGCATTGCCTAGCCGTGCGTTGTCGTGCATTAGCCTTGCCTTGCCTAACCGTGCCTTGCCTTGCGTTACCCTTTCCTGGCCTTGCCATGCATTGCCTAGCCCTGCGTTGTCGAGCCTTAGCCTTGTTTCTCCTTTCCGTGCCGTTCCTTCCCTTACCCTTACCTTGCCTTGCTTTCCCTTGCTTTCCTTGCCTTCCATTACTCTTTGCTTACCTTCCGTGCATTGCCTAGCCTTGCGTTGTCGTGCCCTAGCCTTGCCTCGCCTGACAGTGCCTTGCCTTGCGTTACCCTTTCCTTGCTTGGCCGTGCATTGCCTAGTCGTGCGTTGCCGTGCCTTAGCCTTGTTTCCCCTTGCCGAGTCGTTCCTTCCGTTAACCTTGCCTTGCCTTGCTTTCCCTTGCCTTCCTTGCCTTCCGTTACTCTTTGCTTGCCTTCCCTGCATTGCCTAGCCTTGCGTTGTCGTGCCTTAGACTTGCCTCGCCTGACCGTGACTTCCCTTGCGTTACCCTTTCCTTGCCTTGCCGTGCATTGCTTAGCCGTGCGTTGTTGTGCATTAGCCTTGCCTTGCCTCACCGTGCCTTGACTTGCGTTACCCTTTCCTTGCCTTGCCGTGCATTGCCTAGCTTGCGTTGTCGAGCCTTAGCCTTGTTTCCCCTTGCCGTGCCGTGCCTTTTGTTACACTTGCCTTGCCTTGCTTTGCCTTCCCTTCATTTCCTTCCGTTACTCATTCCTTGCCTAGCCGTGCATTGCCTAGCGTGCGTTGTTGTGCATTAGCCTTGCCTTGCCTGACCGTGCCTTGCCTTGCGTTACCCTTTCCTTGCCTTGCCGTGCATTGCCTAGCTTGCGTTGTCGTGCCTTAGCCTTGTTTCCCCTTGCCGTGCCGTTCCTTACCTTACTCTTAACTTGCCTTGCTTTCCCTTGCCTTCCTTGCCTTCCGTTTCTCTTTGCTTACCTTCCGTGCATTGCCTAGCCTTGCGTTGTCGTGCCTTAGCCTTGCCTCGCCTGACCGTGCCTTGCCTTGCGTTACCCTATCCTTCCTTTGCCGTGCTTTGCCTAGCCTTGCGTTGTCGTGCCTTAGCCTTGTTTCCCCTTGCCGTGCCGTTCCTTCCGTTACTCTTTCCTTGCCTTGCCGTGCATTGCCTAGCCTTCCGTTGTCGTGCATTAGCCTTGCATTTCCTGACCGTGCCTTGCCTTACGTTACCCTTTCCTTGCCTTGCCGTACATTGCCTAGCCCTGCGTTGTCGAGCCTTAGCCTTGTTTCTCCTTGCCGTGCCGTTCCTTCCCTTACCCTTACCTTGCCTTGCTTTCCCTTGCTTTCCTTGCCTTCCATTACTCTTTACTTACCTTCCGTGCATTGCCTAGCCGTGCGTTGTTGTGCATTAGCCTTGCCTTGCCTCACCGTGTCTTGACTTGCGTTACCCTTTCCTTGCCTTGCCGTGCATTGCCTAGCTTGCGTTGTCGTGCCTTAGCCTTGTTTCCCCTTCCCGTGCCGTGCTTTTTGTTTCACTTGCCTTGCATTGCTTTGCCTTGACTTCCTTTCCTTCTGTTACTCTTTCCTTGCCTAGCCGTGCACTGCCAAGCCTTGCGTTGTCGTGCATTAGGCTTGCCTCGACTGACCGTGCCTTGCCTTGCGTTAACCTTTCCTTGCCTTACCGTGCTTTGCCTAGCTTGCGTTGTCGATCCTTAGCCTTGTTTCCCCTTGCCGTGCCGTGCCTTTTGTTACACTTGCCTTGCCTTGCTTTCCTTGCCTTCCTTTCCTTCCGTTACTCTTTCCTTGCCTAGACGTGCACTGCCTAGCCTTGCAATGTCGTGCATTAGCCTTGCCTCGCCTGATCGTGCCTTGCCTTGCGTTACCCTTTCCTTGCCTTGCCGTGCATTGCCTTGCTTGCGTTGTCGTGCCTTAGCCTTGTTTCCCCTTGCCGTGCCGTTCCTTCCCTTACCCTTAACTTGCCTTGCTTTCCCTTGCCTTCCTTGCTTTCCGTTACTCTTTGCTTACCTTCCGTGCATTGCCTAGCCTTGCGTTGTCGTTCCTTAGCCTTGCCTCGCCTGACAGAGCCTTGCCTTGCGTTACCCGTTCCTTGCCTGGCCGTGCATTGCCTAGCCGTGCGTTGTCGTGCCTTAGCCTTGTTTCCCCTTGCCGTGCCGTTCCTTCCGTTACCCTTGCCTTGCCTTGCTTTCCCTTGCCTTCCTTGCCTTCCTTGCCTTCCATTACTCTTTGCTTGCCTTCCCTGCATTGCCTAGCCTTGCGTTGTCGTGCCTTAGCCTTGCCTCGCCAGACCGTGACTTCCCTTTCTTTACCCTTTCCTTTCCTTGCCGTGCATTGCCTAGCCGTGCGTTGTCGTGCATTAGCCTTGCCTTGCCTCACCGTGCCTTGCCTTGCGTTACCCTTTCCTTGCCTTGCCGTGCATTGCCTAGCCTTGCGTTGTCGTGCCTTACCCTTGTTTCCCATTGCCGTGCCGTTCCTTCCGTTACTCTTGCCTTCCCTTGCTTTCCCTTGCATTCCTTGCCTTCCGTTACTCTTTCCTTGCCTTGCCGTGCATTGCCTAGTCTTGCGTTGTCGTGCCTTAGCCTTGCCTCGCCTGACAGTGCCTTGCCTTGCGTTCCCCTTTCCTTGCCTGGCCGTGCATTGCCTAGCCGTGCGTTGTCGTGCCTTAGCCTTGTTTCACCTTGCCGTAGCCTTCCTTGCGCTGCCTTGCTTTGCCTTTCCTTCCATGCTTTCCGTTACACATTGCTTGCCTTCCGTGCATTGCGTAGCCTTGCGTTGTCCTGCCGTAGCCTTTTTTGACCTTGCCATCGCCTTGCTTGCGTTACCTTGCTTTGCCTTTCATTCCTTGCCTTCCGTTACTCTTTGCTTGCCTTCCGTGCATTGCCTAGCCTTGCATTGTCGTGCCTTAGCCTTGCCTCGCCTAACCGTGACTTCCCTTGCGTTACACTTTCCTTGCCTTGCCGTGCATTGCCTAGCCGTGCGTTGTCGTGCATTAGCCTTGCCTTGCCTAACCGTGCCTTGCCTTGCGTTACCCTTTCCTGGCCTTGCCATGCATTGCCTAGCCCTGCGTTGTCGAGCCTTAGCCTTGTTTCTCCTTTCCGTGCCGTTCCTTCCCTTACCCTTACCTTGCCTTGCTTTCCCTTGCTTTCCTTGCCTTCCATTACTCTTTGCTTACCTTCCGTGCATTGCCTAGTCTTGCGTTGTCGTGCCCTAGCCTTGCCTCGCCTGACAGTGCCTTGCCTTGCGTTACCCTTTCCTTGCTTGGCCGTGCATTGCCTAGTCGTGCGTTGCCGTGCCTTAGCCTTGTTTCCCCTTGCCGAGTCGTTCCTTCCGTTAACCTTGCCTTGCCTTGCTTTCCCTTGCCTTCCTTGCCTTCCGTTACTCTTTGCTTGCCTTCCCTGCATTGCCTAGCCTTGCGTTGTCGTGCCTTAGACTTGCCTCGCCTGACCGTGACTTCCCTTGCGTTACCCTTTCCTTGCCTTGCCGTGCATTGCCTAGCCGTGCGTTGTTGTGCATTAGCCTTGCCTTGCCTCACCGTGCCTTGACTTGCGTTACCCTTTCCTTGCCTTGCCGTGCATTGCCTAGCTTGCGTTGTCGAGCCTTAGCCTTGTTTCCCCTTGCCGTGCCGTGCCTTTTGTTACACTTGCCTTGCCTTGCTTTGCCTTCCCTTCATTTCCTTCCGTTACTCATTCCTTGCCTAGCCGTGCATTGCCTAGACGTGCGTTGTTGTGCATTAGCCTTGCCTTGCCTCACCGTGCCTTGCCTTGCGTTACCCTTTCCTTGCCTTGCCGTGCATTGCCTAGCTTGCGTTGTCGTGCCTTAGCCTTGTTTCCCCTTGCCGTACCGTTCCTTCCCTTACCCTTGCCTTGCCTTGCATTCCCTTGCCTTTCTTGCCTTCCGTTACTCTTTTCTTGCCTTGCCGTGTATTGCCTAGCCTTCCGTTGTCGTGCATTAGCCTTGCCTTGCCTGACCGTACCTTGCCTTCCGTTACCCTTTCCGTGCGTTGCCGTGCATTGCCTAGCTTGCGTTGTCGTGCCTTAGCCCTGTTTCCCCTTGCCGTGCCGTTCCTTCCCTTACCCTTAACTTGCCTTGCTTTCCCTTGCCTTCCTTGCCTTCCGTTACTCTTTGCTTACCTTCCGTGCATTGCCTAGCCTTGCGATGTCGTGCCTTAGCCTTGCCTCGCCTGACCGTGCCTTGCCTTGCGTTACCCTCTCCTTCCCTTGCCGTGCATTGCCTAGCCGTGCGTTGTCGTGCATTAGCCTTGCCTTCCCTCACCGTGCCTTGCCTTGCGTTACCCTTTCCTTGCCTTGCCGTGCTTTGCCTAGCCTTGCGTTGTCGTGCCTTAGCCTTGTTTCCCCTTGCCGTGCCGTTCCTTCCGTTACTCTTGCGTTGCCTTGCTTTCCCTTGCATTCCTTACCTTCCGTTACTCTTTCCTTGCCTTGCCGTGCATTGCCTAGCCCTGCGTTTTCGTGCCTTAGCCTTGTTTCCCCTTGCCGCGCCGTTCCTTCCGTTACTCTTGCCTTGCCTTGCTTTCCCTTGCATTCCTTGCCTTCCGTTACTCTTTCCTTGCCTAGGCGTGCACTGCCAAGCCTTGCGTTGTCGTGCATTAGCCTTGCCTCGACTGACCGTGCCTTGCCTTGCGTTACCCTTTCCTTGCCTTGCCGTGCATTGCCTAGCTTGCGTTGTCGAGCCTTAGCCTTGTTTCCCCTTGCCGTGCCGTGCCTTTTGTTACACTTGCCTTGCCTTGCTTTGCCTTGCCTTCCTTTCCTTCCGTTACTCTTTCCTTGCCTAGCCGTGCACTGCCTAGCCTTGCGTTGTCGTGCATTAGCCTTGCCTCGCCTGATCGTGCCTTGCCATGCGTTACCCTTTCCTTGCCTTGCCGTGCATTGCCCAGCTTGCGTTGTCGTGCCTTAGCCTTGTTTCCCCTTGCCGTGCCGTTCCTTCCCTTACCCTTAACTTGCCTTGCTTTCCCTTGCCTTCCTTGCCTTCCGTTACTCTTTGCTTACCTTCCGTGCATTGCCTAGCCGTGCGTTGTTGTGCATTAGCCTTGCCTTGCCTCACCGTGCCTTGACTTGCGTTACCCTTTCCTTGCCTTGCCGTGCATTGCCTAGCTTGCGTTGTCGTGCCTTAGCCTTGTTTCCCCTTGCCGTGCCGTGCCTTTTGTTTCACTTGCCTTGCATTGCTTTGCCTTGCCTTCCTTTCCTTCTGTTACTCTTTCGTTGCCTAGCCGTGCACTGCCAAGCCTTGCGTTGTCGTGCATTAGCCTTGCATCGACTGACCGTGCCTTGCCTTGCGTTAACCTTTCCTTGCCTTGCCGTGCTTTGCCTAGCTTGCGTTGTCGATCCTTAGCCTTGTTTCCCCTTGCCGTGCCGTGCCTTTTGTTACACTTGCCTTGCCTTGCTTTGCATTGCCTTCCTTTCCTTCCGTTACTCTTTCCTTGCCTAGCCGTGCACTGCCTAGCCTTGCGTTGTCGTGCATTAGCCTTGCCTCGCCTGATCGTGCCTTGCCATGCGTTACCCTTTCCTTGCATTGCCGTGCATTGCCTAGCTTGCGTTGTCGTGCCTTAGCCTTGTTTCCCCTTGCCGTGCCGTTCCTTCCCTTACCCTTAACTTGCCTTGCTTTCCCTTGCCTTCCTTGCCTTCCGTTACTCTTTGCTTACCTTCCGTGCATTGCCTAGCCATGCGTTGTTGTGCATTAGCCTTGCCTTGCCTCACCGTGCCTTGACTTGCGTTACCCTTTCCTTGCCTTGCCGTGCATTGCCTAGCTTGCGTTGTCGTGCCTTAGCCTTGTTTCCCCTTGCCGTGACGTGCCTTTTGTTTCACTTGCCTTGCATTGCTTTGCCTTGCATTCCTTTCCTTCTGTTACTCTTTCCTTGCCTAGCCGTGCACTGCCAAGACTTGCGTTGTCGTGCATTAGCCTTGCCTCGACTGACCGTGCCTTGCCTTGCGTTAACCTTTACTTGCCTTACCGTGCTTTGCCTAGCTTGCGTTGTCGATCCTTAGCCTTGTTTCCCCTTGCCGTGCCGTGCCTTTTTTTTCACTTGCCTTGCATTGCTTTGCCTTGCCTTCCTTTCCTTCTGTTACTCTTTCCTTGCCTAGCCGTCCACTGCCAAGCCTTGCGTTGTCGTGCATTAGCCTTGCCTCGACTGACCGTGCCTTGACTTGCGTTAACCTTTCCTTGCCTTACCGTGCATTGCCTAGCTTGCGTTGTCGAGCCTTAGCCTTGTTTCCCCTTGCCGTGCCGTGCCTTTTGTTACACTTGACTTGCCTTGCTTTGCCTTCCCTTCATTTCCTTCCGTTACTCTTTCCTTGCCTAGCCGTCCACTGCCTAGCCTTCCGTTGTCGTGCATTAGCCTTGCCTTTCCTGACCGTGCCTTCCCTTGCGTTAACCTTTCCTTGCCTTGCCGTGCATTGCCTTGCTTGCGTTGTCGTGCCTTAGCCTTGTTTCCCCTTGCCGTGCCGTTCCTTCCCTTACCCTTAACTTGCCTTGCTTTCCCTTGCCTTCCTTGCTTTCCGTTACTCTTTGCTTACCTTCCGTGCATTGCCTAGCCTTGCGTTGTCGTGCCTTAGCCTTGCCTCGCCTGACAGAGCCTTGCCTTGCGTTACCCTTTCCTTGCCTGGCCGTGCATTGCCTAGCCGTGCGTTGCTGTGCCTTAGCCTTGTTTCCCCTCGCCGTGCCGTTCCTTCCGTTACCCTTGCCTTGCCTTGCTTTCCCTTGCCTTCCTTGCCTTCCTTGCCTTCCGGTACTCTTTGCTTGCCTTCCCTGCATTGCCTAGCCTTGCGTTGTCGTGCCTTAGCCTTGCCTCGCCTGACCGTGACTTCCCTTGCTTTACCCTTTCCTTGCCTTGCCGTGCATTGCCTAGCCGTGCGTTGTCGTGCATTAGCCTTGCCTTGCCTCACCGTGCCTTGCCTTGCGTTACCCTTTCCTTGCCTTGCCGTGCATTGCCTAGCCTTGCGTTGTCGTGCCTTACCCTTGTTTCCCCTTGCCGTGCCGTTCCTTCCGTTACTCTTGCCTTGCCTTGCTTTCCCTTGCATTCCTTGCCTTCCGTTACTCTTTCCTTGCCTTGCCGTGCATTGCCTAGTCTTGCGTTGTCGTGCCTTAGCCTTGCCTCGCCTGACAGTGCCTTGCCTTGCGTTACCCTTTCCTTGCCTGGCCGTGCATTGCCTAGCCGTGCGTTGTCGTGCCTTAGCCTTGTTTCACCTTGCCGTAGCCTTCCTTGCGCTGCCTTGCTTTGCCTTTCCTTCCATGCTTTCCGTTACACATTGCTTGCCTTCCGTGCATTGCGTAGCCTTGCGTTGTCGTGCCGTAGCCTTTTTTGACCTTGCCATCGCCTTGCTTGCGTTACCTTGCTTTGCCTTGCATTCCTTGCCTTCCGTTACTCTTTGCTTGCCTTCCGTGCATTGCCTAGCCTTGCATTGTCGTGCCTTAGCCTTGCCTCGCCTAACCGTGACTTCCTTTGCGTTACACTTTCCTTGCCTTGCCGTGCATTGCCTAGCCGTGCGTTGTCGTGCATTAGCCTTGCCTTGCCTCACCGTGCCTTGCCTTGCGTTACCCTTTCCTTGCCTTGCCATGCATTGCCTAGCCCTGCGTTGTCGAGCCTTAGCCTTGTTTCTCCTTTCCGTGCCGTTCCTTCCCTTACCCTTACCTTGCCTTGCTTTCCCTTGCTTTCCTTGCCTTCTATTACTCTTTGCTTACCTTCCGTGCATTGCCTAGCCTTGCGTTGTCGTGCCTTAGCCTTGCCTCGCCTGACAGTGCCTTGCCTTGCGTTACCCTTTCCTTGCTTGGCCGTGCATTGCCTAGTCGTGCGTTGCCGTGCCTTAGCCTTGTTTCCCCTTGCCGAGTCGTTCCTTCCGTTAACCTTGCCTTGCCTTGCTTTCCCTTGCTTTCCTTGCCTTCCATTACTCTTTGCTTGCCTTCCCTGCATTGCCTAGCCTTGCGTTGTCGTGCCTTAGACTTGCCTCGCCTGACCGTGACTTCCCTTGCGTTACCCTTTCCTTGCCTTGCCGTGCATTGCCTAGCCGTGCGTTGTTGTGCATTAGCCTTCCCTTGCCTCACCGTGCCTTGACTTGCGTTACCCTTTCCTTGCCTTGCCGTGCATTGCCTAGCTTGCATTGTCGTGCCTTACCCTTTTTTCCCCTTGCCGTGCCGTGCCTTTTTTTTCACTTGCCTTGCATTGCTTTGCCTTGCCTTCCTTTCCTTCTGTTACTCTTTCCTTGCCTAGCCGTCCACTGCCAAGCTTTGCGTTGTCGTGCATTAGCCTTGCCTCGACTGACCGTGCCTTGACTTGCGTTAACCTTTCCTTGCCTTACCGTGCATTGCCTAGCTTGCGTTGTTGAGCCTTAGCCTTGTTTCCCCTTGCCGTGCCGTGCCTTTTGTTACACTTGCCTTGCCTTGCTTTGCCTTGCCTTCCTTTCCTTCCGTTACACTTTCCTTGCCTAGCCGTGCACTGCCTAGCCTTGCGTTGTCGTGCATTAGCCTTGCCTCGCCTGACAGAGCGTTGCCTTCCGTTAACCTTTCCTTGCCTTGCCGTGCATTGCCTAGCCGTGCGTTGCCGTGCCTTAGCCTTGTTTCCCCTTGCCGTGCCGTTCCTTCCGTTACCCTTGCCTTGCCTTGCTTTCCCTTGCCTTTCTTGCCTTCCGTTACTCTTTTCTTGCCTTCCGTGCATTGCCTAGCCTTGCGTTTTCGTGCCTTAGCCTTGCCTTGCCTCACCGTGCCTTGCCTTGCTTTACCCTTTCCTTGCCTAGCCGTGCATTGCCTAGCCTTGCGTTGTGGTGCCTTAGCCTTGCTTCCCCTTGCCGTGCCTTTCCTTCCGTTACTCTTGCCTTGCCTTGTTTCCCTTGCATTCCTTTCCTTCCGTTACTCTTTCCTTGCCTTGCCGTGTATTGCCTAGCCTTCCGTTGTCGTGCATTAGCCTTGCCTTGCCTGACCGTACCTTGCCTTCCGTTACCCTTTCCGTGCGTTGCCGTGCATTGCCTAGCTTGCGTTGTCGTGCCTTAGCCCTGTTTCCCCTTGCCGTGCCGTTCCTTCCCTTACCCTTAACTTGCCTTGCTTTCACTTGCCTTCCTTGCCTTTCGTTACTCTTTGCTTACCTTCCGTGCATTGCCTAGCCTTGCGATGTCGTGCCTTAGCCTTGCCTCGCCTGACCGTGCCTTGCCTTGCGTTACCCTCTCCTTCCCTTGCCGTGCATTGCCTAGCCGTGCTTTGTCGTGCATTAGCCTTGCCTTCCCTCACCGTGCCTTGCCTTGCGTTACCCTTTCCTTGCCTTGCCGTGCTTTGCCTAGCCTTGCGTTGTCGTGCCTTAGCCTTGTTTCCCCTTGCCGTGCCGTTCCTTCCGTTACTCTTGCGTTGCCTTGCATTCCCTTGCATTCCTTACCTTCCGTTACACTTTCCTTGCCTTGCCGTGCATTGCCTAGCCTTCCGTTGTCGTGCATTAGCCTTGCCTTTCCTGACCGTGCCTTCCCTTGCGTTATCCTTTCATTGCCTTGCCGTGCATTGCCTAGCCCTGCGTTTTCGTGCCTTAGCCTTGTTTCCCCTTGCCGCGCCGTTCCTTCCGTTACTCTTGCCTTGCCTTGCTTTCCCTTGCATTCCTTGCCTTCCGTTACTCTTTCCTTGCCTAGGCGTGCACTGCCAAGCCTTGCGTTGTCGTGCATTAGCCTTGCCTCGACTGACCGTGCCTTGCCTTGCGTTACCCTTTCCTTGCCTTGCCGTGCATTGCCTAGCTTGCGTTGTCGAGCCTTAGCCTTGTTTCCCCTTGCCGTGCCGTGCCTTTTGTTACACTTGCCTTGCCTTGCTTTGCATTGCCTTCCTTTCCTTCCGTTACTCTTTCCTTGCCTAGCCGTGCACTGCCTAGCCTTGCGTTGTCGTGCATTAGCCTTGCCTCGCCTGATCGTGCCTTGCCATGCGTTACCCTTTCCTTGCCTTGCCGTGCATTGCGTAGCTTGCGTTTTCGTGCCTTAGCCTTGTTTCCCCTTGCCGTGCCGTTCCTTACCTTACCCTTAACTTGCCTTGCTTTCCCTTGCCTTCCTTGCCTTCCGTTACTCTTTGCTTACCTTCCGTGCATTGCCTAGCCGTGCGTTGTTGTGCATTAGCCTTGCCTTGCCTCACCGTGCCTTGACTTGCGTTACCCTTTCCTTGCCTTGCCGTGCATTGCCTAGCTTGCGTTGTCGTGCCTTAGCCTTGTTTCCCCTTGCCGTGCCGTGCCTTTTGTTTCACTTGCCTTGCATTGCTTTGCCTTGCCTTCCTTTCCTTCTGTTACTCTTTCCTTGCCGAGCCGTGCACTGCCAAGCCTTGCGTTGTCGTGCATTAGCCTTGCCTCGACTGACCGTGCCTTGCCTTGCGTTAACCTTTCCTTGCCTTACCGTGCTTTGCCTAGCTTGCGTTGTCGATCCTTAGCCTTGTTTCCCCTTGCCGTGCCGTGCCTTTTTTTTCACTTGCCTTGCATTGCTTTGCCTTGCCTTCCTTTCCTTCTGTTACTCTTTCCTTGCCTAGCCGTCCACTGCCAAGCCTTGCGTTGTCGTGCATTAGCCTTGCCTCGACTGACCGTGCCTTGACTTGCGTTAACCTTTCCTTGCCTTACCGTGCATTGCCTAGCTTGCGTTGTCGAGCCTTAGCCTTGTTTCCCCTTGCCGTGCCGTGCCTTTTGTTACACTTGCCTTGCCTTGCTTTGCCTTCCCTTCATTTCCTTCCGTTACTCTTTCCTTGCCTAGCCGTCCACTGCCTAGCCTTGCGTTGTCGTGCATTAGCCTTGCCTCGCCTGACAGAGCGTTGCCTTCCGTTACCCTTTCCTTGCCTTGCCGTGCATTGCCTAGCCGTGCGTTGCCGTGCCTTAGCCTTGTTTCCCCTTGCCGTGCCGTTCCTTCCGTTACCCTTGCCTTGCCTTGCTTTCCCTTGCCTGCCTTGCCTTCCGTTACTCTTTGCTTGCCTTCCCTGCATTGCCTAGCCTTGCGTTGTCGTGCCTTAGCCTTGCCTCGCCTGACCGTGACTTCCCTTGCGTTACCCTTTCCTTGCCTTGCCGTGCATTGCCTAGACGTGCGTTGTTGTGCATTAGCCTTGCCTTGCCTCACCGTGCCTTGCCTTGCGTTACCCTTTCCTTGCCTTGCCGTGCATTGCCTAGCTTGCGTTGTCGTGCCTTAGCCTTGTTTCCCCTTGCCGTGCCGTTCCTTCCCTTACCCTTGCCTTGCCTTGCTTTCCCTTGCCTTTCTTGCCTTCCGTTACTCTTTTCTTGCCTTCCGTGCATTGCCTAGCCTTGCGTTTTCGTGCCTTAGCCTTGCCTTGCCTCACCGTGCCTTGCTTTGCTTTACCCTTTCCTTGCCTAGCCGTGCATTGCCTAGCCTTGCGTTGTCGTTCCTTAGCCTTGCTTCCCCTTGCCGTGCCTTTCCTTCCGTTACTCTTGCCTTGCCTTGTTTCCCTTGCATTCCTTTCCTTCCGTTACTCTTTCCTTGCCTTGCCGTGTATTGCCTAGCCTTCCGTTGTCGTGCATTAGCCTTGCCTTGCCTGACCGTACCTTGCATTCCGTTACCCTTTCCGTGCGTTGCCGTGCATTGCCTAGCTTGCGTTGTCGTGCCTTAGCCCTGTTTCCCCTTGCCGTGCCGTTCCTTCCCTTACCCTTAACTTGCCTTGCTTTCCCTTGCCTTCCTTGCCTTCCGTTACTCTTTGCTTACCTTCCGTGCATTGCCTAGCCTTCCGATGTCGTGCCTTAGCCTTGCCTCGCCTGACCGTGCCTTGCCTTGCGTTACCCTCTCCTTCCCTTGCCGTGCATTGCCTAGCCGTGCTTTGTCGTGCATTAGCCTTGCCTTCCCTCACCGTGCCTTGCCTTGCGTTAACCTTTCCTTGCCTTGCCGTGCTTTGCCTAGCCTTGCGTTGTCGTGCCTTAGCCTTGTTTCCCTTTGCCGTGCCGTTCCTTCCGTTACTCTTGCGTTGCCTTGCTTTCCCTTGCATTCCTTACCTTCCGTTACACTTTCCTTGCCTTGCCGTGCATTGCCTAGCCTTCCGTTGTCGTGCATTAGCCTTGCCTTTCCTGACCGTGCCTTCCCTTGCGTTACCCTTTCATTGCCTTGCCGTGCATTGCCTAGCCCTGCGTTTTCGTGCCTTAGCCTTGTTTCCCCTTGCCGCGCCGTTCCTTCCGTTACTCTTGCCTTGCCTTGCTTTCCCTTGCATTCCTTGCCTTCCGTTACTCTTTCCTTGCCTAGGCGTGCACTGCCAAGCCTTGCGTTGTCGTGCATTAGCCTTGCCTCGACTGACCGTGCCTTGCCTTGCGTTACCCTTTCCTTGCCTTGCCGTGCATTGCCTAGCTTGCGTTGTCGAGCCTTAGCCTTGTTTCCCCTTGCCGTGCCGTGCCTTTTGTTACACTTGCCTTGCCTTGCTTTGCCTTGCCTTCCTTTCCTTCCGTTACTCTTTCCTTGCCTAGCCGTGCACTGCCTAGCCTTGCGTTGTCGTGCATTAGCCTTGCCTCGCCTGATCGTGCCTTGCCATGCGTTACCCTTTCCTTGCCTTGCCGTGCATTGCCTAGCTTGCGTTGTCGTGCCTTAGCCTTGTTTCCCCTTGCCGTGCCGTTCCTTCCCTTACCCTTAACTTGCCTTGCTTTCCCTTGCCTTCCTTGCCTTCCGTTACTCTTTGCTTACCTTCCGTGCATTGCCTAGCCTTGCGTTGTCGTGCCTTAACCTTGCCTCGCCTGACAGAGTCTTGCCTTGCGTTACCCTTTCCTTGCCTGGCCGTGCATTGCCTAGCCGTGCGTTGCCGTGCCTTAGCCTTGTTTCCCCTTGCCGTGCCGTTCCTTCCGTTACCCTTGCCTTGCCTTGCTTTCCCTTGCCTTCCTTGCCTTCCGTTACTCTTTGCTTGCCTTCCCTGCATTGCCTAGCCTAGCGTTGTCGTGCCTTAGCCTTGCCTCGCCTGACGGTGACTTCCCTTGCGTTACCCTTTCCTTGCCTTGCCGTGCATTGCCTAGCGTGCATTGTTGTGCATTAGCCTTGCCTTGCCTGACCGTGCCTTGCCTTGCGTTACCCTTTCCTTGCCTTGCCGTGCATTGCCTAGCTTGCGTTGTCGTGCCTTAGCCTTGTTTCCCCTTGCCGTGCCGTTCCTTACCTTACTCTTAACTTGCCTTGCTTTCCCTTGCCTTCCGTGCCTTCCGTTTCCCTTTGCTTACCTTCCGTGCATTGCCTAGCCTTGTGTTGTCGTGCCTTAGCCTTGCCTCGCCTGACCGTGCCTTGCCTTGCGTTACCCTTCCTTCCTTTGCCGTGCTTTGCCTACCCTTGCGTTGTCGTGCCTTAGCCTTGTTTCCCCTTGCCGTGCCGTTCCTTCCGTTACTCTTTCCTTGCCTTGCCGTGCATTGCCTAGCCTTCCGTTGTCGTGCATTAGCCTTGCATTTCCTGACCGTGCCTTGCCTTGCGTTACCCTTTCCTTGCCTTGCCGTGCATTGCCTAGCCCTGCGTTGTCGAGCCTTAGCCTTGTTTCTCCTTGCCGTGCCGTTCCTTCCCTTACCCTTACCTTTCCTTGCATTCCCTTGCTTTCCTTGCCTTCCATTACTCTTTGCTTACCTTCCGTGCATTGCCTAGCCGTGCGTTGTTGTGCATTAGCCTTGCCTTGCCTCACCGTGCCTTGACTTGCGTTACCCTTTCCTTGCCTTGCCGTGCATTGCCTAGCTTGCGTTGTCGTGCCTTAGCCTTGTTTCCCCTTGCCGTGCCGTGCCTTTTGTTTCACTTGCCTTGCATTGCTTTGCCTTGCCTTCCTTTCCTTCTGTTACTCTTTCCTTGCCTAGCCGTGCACTGCCAAGCCTTGCGTTGTCGTGCATTAGCCTTGCCTCGACTGACCGTGCCTTGCCTTGCGTTAACCTTTCCTTGCCTTACCGTGCTTTGCCTAGCTTGCGTTGTCGATCCTTAGTCTTGTTTCCCCTTGCCGTGCCGTGCCTTTTGTTACACTTGCCTTGCCTTGCTTTCCCTTGCCTTCCTTGCCTTCCGTTACCCTTTCCTTGCCTTGCCGTGCATTGCCTAGCCCTGCGTTGTCGAGCCTTAGCCTTGTTTCTCCTTGCCGTGCCGTTCCTTCCCTTACCCTTACCTTGCCTTGCTTTCCCTTGCTTTCCTTGCCTTCCATTACTCTTTGCTTACCTTCCGTGCATTGCCTAGCCGTGCGTTGTTGTGCATTAGCCTTGCCTTGCCTCACCGTGCCTTGACTTGCGTTACCCTTTCCTTGCCTTGCCGTGCATTGCCTAGCTTGCGTTGTCGTGCCTTACCCTTGATTCCCCTTGCCGTGCCGTGCCTTTTTTTTCACTTGCCTTGCATTGCTTTGCCTTGCCTTCCTTTCCTTCTGTTACTCTTTCCTTGCCTAGCCGTGCACTGCCAAGCCTTGCGTTGTCGTGCATTAGCCTTGCCTCGACTGACCGTGCCTTGCCTTGCGTTAACCTTTCCTTGCCTTACCGTGCATTGCCTAGCTTGCGTTGTCGATCCTTAGCCTTGTTTCCCCTTGCCGTGCCGTGCCTTTTGTTACACTTGCCTTGCCTTGCTTTGCCTTGCCTTCCTTTCCTTCCGTTACTCTTCCTTGCCTAGCCGTGCACTGCCTAGCCTTGCGTTGTCGTGCATTAGCCTTGCCTCGCCTGATCGTGCCTTGCCATGCGTTACCCTTTCCTTACCTTGCCGTGCATTGCCTAGCTTGCGTTGTCGTGCCTTAGCCTTGTTTCCCTTTGCCGTGCCGTTCCTTCCCTTACCCTTAACTTGCCTTGCTTTCCCTTGCCTTCCTTGCCTTCCGTTACTCTTTGCTTACCTTCCGTGCATTGCCTAGCCTTGCGTTGTCGTGCCTTAGCCTTGCCTCGCCTGACAGAGTCTTGCCTTGCGTTACCCTTTCCTTGCCTGGCCGTGCATTGCCTAGGCGTGCGTTGCCGTGCCTTAGCCTTGTTTCCCCTTGCCGTGCCGTTCCTTCCGTTACCCTTGCCTTGCCTTGCTTTCCCTTGCCTTCCTTGCCTTCCGTTACTCTTTGCTTGCCTTCCCTGCATTGCCTAGCCTAGCGTTGTCGTGCCTTAGCCTTGCCTCGCCTGACGGTGACTTCCCTTGCGTTACCCTTTCATTGCCTTGCCGTGCATTGCCTAGCGTGCGTTGTTGTGCATTAGCCTTGCCTTGCCTGACCGTGCCTTGCCTTGCGTTACCCTTTCCTTGCCTTGCCGTGCATTGCCTAGACGTGCGTTGTTGTGCATTAGCCTTGCCTTGCCTCACCGTGCCTTGCCTTGCGTTACCCTTTCCTTGCCTTGCCGTGCATTGCCTAGCTTGCGTTGTCGTGCCTTAGCCTTGTTTCCCCTTGCCGTGCCGTTCCTTCCCTTACCCTTGCCTTGCCTTGCTTTCCCTTGCCTTTCTTGCCTTCCGTTACTCTTTTCTTGCCTTCCGTGCAATGCCTAGCCTTGCGTTTTCGTGCCTTAGCCTTGCTTTGCCTCACCGTGCCTTGCCTTGCGTTACCCTTTCCTTGCCTAGCCGTGCATTGCCTAGCCTTGCGTTGTCGTGCCTTAGCATTGCTTCCCCTTGCCGTGCCGTTCCTTCCGTTACTCTTGCCTTGCCTTGCTTTCCCTTGCATTCCTTGCCTTCCGTTACTCTTTCCTTGCCTTGCCGTGTATTGCCTAGCCTTCCGTTGTCGTGCATTAGCCTTGCCTTGCCTGACCGTACCTTGCCTTGCGTTACCCTTTCCTTGCGTTGCCGTGCATTGCCTAGCTTGCTTTGTCGTGCCTTAGCCCTGTTTCCCCTTGCCGTGCCGTTCCTTCCCTTACCCTTAACTTGCCTTGCTTTCCCTTGCCTTCCTTGCCTTCCGTTACTCTTTGCTTACCGTCCGTGCATTGCCGATCCTTGCGTTGTCGTGCCTTAACCTTGCCTCGCCTGACAGAGTCTTGCCTTGCGTTACCCTTTCCTTGCCTGGCCGTGCATTGCCTAGCTTGCGTTGTCGTGCCTTAGCCTTGTTTCCCCTTGCCGTGCCGTTCCTTCCCTTACCCTTAACTTGCCTTGCTTTCCCTTGCCTTCCTTGCCTTCCGTTACTCTTTGCTTACCTTCCGTGCATTGCCTAGCCTTGCGTTGTCGTGCCTTAACCTTGCCTCGCCTGACAGAGTCTTGCCTTCCGTTACCGTTTCCTTGCCTGGCCGTGCATTGCCTAGCCGTGCGTTGCCGTGTCTTAGCCTTGTTTCCCCTTGCCGTGCCGTTCCTTCCGTTACCCTTGCCTTGCCTTGCTTTCCCTTGCCTTCCTTGCCTTCCGTTACCCTTTCCTTGCCTTGCCGTGCATTGCCTAGCCCTGCGTTGTCGAGCCTTAGCCTTGTTTCTCCTTGCCGTGCCGTTCCTTCCCTTACCCTTACCTTGCCTTGCTTTCCCTTGCTTTCCTTGCCTTCCATTACTCTTTGCTTACCTTCCGTGCATTGCCTAGCCGTCCGTTGTTGTGCATTAGCCTTGCCTTGCCTCACCGTCCCTTGACTTGCGTTACCCATTCCTTGCCTTGCTGTGCATTGCCTAGCTTGCGTTGTCGTGCCTTACCCTTGATTCCCCTTGCCGTGCCGTGCCTTTTTTTCACTTGCCTTGCATTGCTTTGCCTTCCCTTCCTTTCCTTCTGTTACTCTTTCCTTGCCTAGCCGTGCACTGCCAAGCCTTGCGTTGTCGTGCATTAGCCTTGCCTCGACTGACCGTGCCTTGCCTTGCCTTAACCTTTCCTTGCCTTACCGTGCATTGCCTAGCTTGCGTTGTCGATCCTTAGCCTTGTTTCCCCTTGCCGTGCCGTGCCTTTTGTTACACTTGCCTTGCCTTGCTTTGCCTTGCCTTCCTTTCCTTCCGTTACTCTTCCTTGCCTAGCCGTGCACTGCCTAGCCTTGCGTTGTCGTGCATTAGCCTTGCCTCGCCTGATCGTGCCTTGCCATGCGTTACCCTTTCCTTACATTGCCGTGCATTGCCTAGCTTGCGTTGTCGTGCCTTAGCCTTGTTTCCCTTTGCCGTGCCGTTCCTTCCCTTACCCTTAACTTGCCTTGCTTTCCCTTGCCTTCCTTGCCTTCCGTTACTCTTTGCTTACCTTCCGTGCATTGCCTAGCCTTGCGTTGTCGTGCCTTAACCTTGCCTCGCCTGACAGAGTCTTGCCTTGCGTTACCCTTTCCTTGCCTGGCCGTGCATTGCCTAGCCGTGCGTTGCCGTGCCTTAGCCTTGTTTCCCCTTGCCGTGCCGTTCCTTCCCTTACCCTTGCCTTGCCTTGCTTTCCCTTGCCTTTCTTGCCTTCCGTTACTCTTTTCTTGCCTTCCGTGCAATGCCTAGCCTTGCGTTTTCGTGCCTTAGCCTTGCTTTGCCTCACCGTGCCTTGCCTTGCGTTACCCTTTCCTTGCCTAGCCGTGCATTGCCTAGCCTTGCGTTGTCGTGCCTTAGCATTGCTTCCCCTTGCCGTGCCGTTCCTTCCGTTACTCTTGCCTTGCCTTGCTTTCCCTTGCATTCCTTGCCTTCCGTTACTCTTTCCTTGCCTTGCCGTGTATTGCCTAGCCTTCCGTTGTCGTGCATTAGCCTTGCCTTGCCTGACCGTACCTTGCCTTGCGTTACCCTTTCCTTGCGTTGCCGTGCATTGCCTAGCTTGCGTTGTCGTGCCTTAGCCCTGTTTCCCCTTGCCGTGCCGTTCCTTCCCTTACCCTTAACTTGCCTTGCTTTCCCTTGCCTTCCTTGCCTTCCGTTACTCTTTGCTTACCGTCCGTGCATTGCCGATCCTTGCGTTGTCGTGCCTTAACCTTGCCTCGCCTGACAGAGTCTTGCCTTGCGTTACCCTTTCCTTGCCTGGCCGTGCATTGCCTAGCCGTGCGTTGCCGTGCCTTAGCCTTGTTTCCCCTTGCCGTGCCGTTCCTTCCGTTACCCTTGCCTTGCCTTGCTTTCCCTTGCCTTCCTTGCCTTCCGTTACCCTTTCCTTGCCTTGCCGTGCATTGCCTAGCCCTGCGTTGTCGAGCCTTAGCCTTGTTTCTCCTTGCCGTGCCGTTCCTTCCCTTACCCTTACCTTGCCTTGCTTTCCCTTGCTTTCCTTGCCTTCCATTACTCTTTGCTTACCTTCCGTGCATTGCCTAGCCGTGCGTTGTTGTGCATTAGCCTTGCCTTGCCTCACCGTCCCTTGACTTGCGTTACCCATTCCTTGCCTTGCTGTGCATTGCCTAGCTTGCGTTGTCGTGCCTTACCCTTGATTCCCCTTGCCGTGCCGTGCCTTTTTTTTCACTTGCCTTGCATTGCTTTGCCTTGCCTTCCTTTCCTTCTGTTACTCTTTCCTTGCCTAGCCGTGCACTGCCAAGCCTTGCGTTGTCGTGCATTAGCCTTGCCTCGACTGACCGTGCCTTGCCTTGCGTTAACCTTTCCTTGCCTTACCGTGCATTGCCTAGCTTGCGTTGTCGATCCTTAGCCTTGTTTCCCCTTGCCGTGCCGTGCCTTTTGTTACACTTGCCTTGCCTTGCTTTGCCTTGCCTTCCTTTCCTTCCGTTACTCTTCCTTGCCTAGCCGTGCACTGCCTAGCCTTGCGTTGTCGTGCATTAGCCTTGCCTCGCCTGATCGTGCCTTGCCATGCGTTACCCTTTCCTTACCTTGCCGTGCATTGCCTAGCTTGCGTTGTCGTGCCTTAGCCTTGTTTCCCTTTGCCGTGCCGTTCCTTCCCTTACCTTAACTTGCCTTGCTTTCCCTTGCCTTCCTTGCCTTCCGTTACTCTTTGCTTACCTTCCGTGCATTGCCTAGCCTTGCGTTGTCGTGCCTTAACCTTGCCTCGCCTGACAGAGTCTTGCCTTGCGTTACCCTTTCCTTGCCTGGCCGTGCATTGCCTAGCCGTGCGTTGCCGTGCCTTAGCCTTGTTTCCCCTTGCCGTGCCGTTCCTTCCGTTACCCTTGCCTTGCCTTGCTTTCCCTTGCCTTCCTTGCCTTCCGTTACTCTTTGCTTGCCTTCCCTGCATTGCCTAGCCTAGCGTTGTCGTGCCTTAGCCTTGCCTCGCCTGACGGTGTCTTCCCTTGCGTTACCCTTTCCTTGCCTTGCCGTGCATTGCCTAGCGTGCGTTGTTGTGCATTAGCCTTGCCTTGCCTGACCGTGCCTTGCCTTGCGTTACCCTTTCCTTGCCTTGCCGTGCATTGCCTAGCTTGCGTTGTCGTGCCTTAGCCTTGTTTCCCCTTGCCGTGCCGTTCCTTACCTTACTCTTAACTTGCCTTGCTTTCCCTTGCCTTCCGTGCCTTCCGTTTCCCTTTGCTTACCTTCCGTGCATTGCCTAGCCTTGCGTTGTCGTGCCTTAGCCTTGCCTCGCCTGACCGTGCCTTCCCTTGCGTTGTCGTGCCTTAGCCTTGTTTCCCCTTGCCGTGCCGTTCCTTCCGTTACTCTTGCCTTGCCTTGCCGTGCATTGCCTAGCCTTCCGTTGTCGTGCATTAGCCTTGCATTTCCTGACCGTGCCTTGCCTTGCGTTACCCTTTCCTTGCCTTGCCGTGCATTGCCTAGCCCTGCGTTGTCGAGCCTTAGCCTTGTTTCTCCTTGCCGTGCCGTTCCTTCCCTTACCCTTACCTTGCCTTGCATTCCCTTGCTTTCCTTGCCTTCCATTACTCTTTGCTTACCTTCCGTGCATTGCCTAGCCGTGCGTTGTTGTGCATTAGCCTTGCCTTGCCTCACCGTGCCTTGACTTGCGTTACCCTTTCCTTGCCTTGCCGTGCATTGCCTAGCTTGCGTTGTCGTGCCTTAGCCTTGTTTCCCCTTGCCGTGCCGTGCCTTTTGTTTCACTTGCCTTGCATTGCTTTGCCTTGCCTTCCTTTCCTTCTGTTACTCTTTCCTTGCCTAGCCGTGCACTGCCAAGCCTTGCGTTGTCGTGCATTAGCCTTGCCTCGACTGACCGTGCCTTGCCTTGCGTTAACCTTTCCTTGCCTTACCGTGCTTTGCCTAGCTTGCGTTGTCGATCCTTAGCCTTGTTTCCCCTTGCCGTGCCGTGCCTTTTGTTACACTTGCCTTGCCTTGCTTTCCCTTGCCTTCCTTGCCTTCCGTTACCCTTTCCTTGCCTTGCCGTGCATTGCCTAGCCCTGCGTTGTCGAGCCTTAGCCTTGTTTCTCCTTGCCGTGCCGTTCCTTCCCTTACCCTTACCTTGCCTTGCTTTCCCTTGCTTTCCTTGCCTTCCATTACTCTTTGCTTACCTTCCGTGCATTGCCTAGCCGTGCGTTGTTGTGCATTAGCCTTGCCTTGCCTCACCGTCCCTTGACTTGCGTTACCCATTCCTTGCCTTGCTGTGCATTGCCTAGCTTGCGTTGTCGTGCCTTACCCTTGATTCCCCTTGCCGTGCCGTGCCTTTTTTTTCACTTGCCTTGCATTGCTTTGCCTTGCCTTCCTTTCCTTCTGTTACTCTTTCCTTGCCTAGCCGTGCACTGCCAAGCCTTGCGTTGTCGTGCATTAGCCTTGCCTCGACTGACCGTGCCTTGCCTTGCGTTAACCTTTCCTTGCCTTACCGTGCATTGCCTAGCTTGCGTTGTCGATCCTTAGCCTTGTTTCCCCTTGCCGTGCCGTGCCTTTTGTTACACTTGCCTTGCCTTGCTTTGCCTTGCCTTCCTTTCCTTCCGTTACTCTTCCTTGCCTAGCCGTGCACTGCCTAGCGTTGCGTTGTCGTGCATTAGCCTTGCCTCGCCTGATCGTGCCTTGCCATGCGTTACCCTTTCCTTACCTTGCCGTGCATTGCCTAGCTTGCGTTGTCGTGCCTTAGCCTTGTTTCCCTTTGCCGTGCCGTTCCTTCCCTTACCCTTAACTTGCCTTGCTTTCCCTTGCCTTCCTTGCCTTCCGTTACTCTTTGCTTACCTTCCGTGCATTGCCTAGCCTTGCGTTGTCGTGCCTTAACCTTGCCTCGCCTGACAGAGTCTTGCCTTGCGTTACCCTTTCCTTGCCTGGCCGTGCATTGCCTAGCCGTGCGTTGCCGTGCCTTAGCCTTGTTTCCCCTTGCCGTGCCGTTCCTTCCGTTACCCTTGCCTTGCCTTGCTTTCCCTTGCCTTCCTTGCCTTCCGTTACTCTTTGCTTGCCTTCCCTGCATTGCCTAGCCTAGCGTTGTCGTGCCTTAGCCTTGCCTCGCCTGACGGTGTCTTCCCTTGCGTTACCCTTTCCTTGCCTTGCCGTGCATTGCCTAGCGTGCGTTGTTGTGCATTAGCCTTGCCTTGCCTGACCGTGCCTTGCCTTGCGTTACCCTTTCCTTGCCTTGCCGTGCATTGCCTAGCTTGCGTTGTCGTGCCTTAGCCTTGTTTCCCCTTGCCGTGCCGTTCCTTACCTTACTCTTAACTTGCCTTGCTTTCCCTTGCCTTCCGTGCCTTCCGTTTCCCTTTGCTTACCTTCCGTGCATTGCCTAGCCTTGCGTTGTCGTGCCTTAGCCTTGCCTCGCCTGACCGTGCCTTGCCTTGCGTTACCCTTTCCTTCCTTTGCCGTGCTTTGCCTACCCTTGCGTTGTCGTGCCTTAGCCTTGTTTCCCCTTGCCGTGCCGTTCCTTCCGTTACTCTTTCCTTGCCTTGCCGTGCATTGCCTAGCCTTCCGTTGTCGTGCATTAGCCTTGCATTTCCTGACCGTGCCTTGCCTTGCGTTACCCTTTCCTTGCCTTGCCGTGCATTGCCTAGCCCTGCGTTGTCGAGCCTTAGCCTTGTTTCTCCTTGCCGTGCCGTTCCTTCCCTTACCCTTACCTTGCCTTGCTTTCCCTTGCTTTCCTTGCCTTCCATTACTCTTTGCTTACCTTCCGTGCATTGCCTAGCCGTGCGTTGTTGTGCATTAGCCTTGCCTTGCCTCACCGTGCCTTGACTTGCGTTACCCTTTCCTTGCCTTGCCGTGCATTGCCTAGCTTGCGTTGTCGTGCCTTAGCCTTGTTTCCCCTTGCCGTGCCGTGCCTTTTGTTTCACTTGCCTTGCATTGCTTTGCCTTGCCTTCCTTTCCTTCTGTTACTCTTTCCTTGCCTAGCCGTGCACTGCCAAGCCTTGCGTTGTCGTGCATTAGCCTTGCCTCGACTGACCGTGCCTTGCCTTGCGTTAACCTTTCCTTGCCTTACCGTGCATTGCCTAGCTTGCGTTGTCGATCCTTAGCCTTGTTTCCCCTTGCCGTGCCGTGCCTTTTGTTACACTTGCCTTGCCTTGCTTTCCCTTGCCTTCCTTGCCTTCCGTTACCCTTTCCTTGCCTTGCCGTGCATTGCCTAGCCCTGCGTTGTCGAGCCTTAGCCTTGTTTCTCCTTGCCGTGCCGTTCCTTCCCTTACCCTTACCTTGCCTTGCTTTCCCTTGCTTTCCTTGCCTTCCATTACTCTTTGCTTACCTTCCGTGCATTGCCTAGCCGTGCGTTGTTGTGCATTAGCCTTGCCTTGCCTCACCGTGCCTTGACTTGCGTTACCCATTCCTTGCCTTGCTGTGCATTGCCTAGCTTGCGTTGTCGTGCCTTACCCTTGATTCCCCTTGCCGTGCCGTGCCTTTTTTTTCACTTGCCTTGCATTGCTTTGCCTTGCCTTCCTTTCCTTCTGTTACTCTTTCCTTGCCTAGCCGTGCACTGCCAAGCCTTGCGTTGTCGTGCATTAGCCTTGCCTCGACTGACCGTGCCTTGCCTTGCGTTAACCTTTCCTTGCCTTACCGTGCATTGCCTAGCTTGCGTTGTCGATCCTTAGCCTTGTTTCCCCTTGCCGTGCCGTGCCTTTTGTTACACTTGCCTTGCCTTGCTTTGCCTTGCCTTCCTTTCCTTCCGTTACTCTTCCTTGCCTAGCCGTGCACTGCCTAGCCTTGCGTTGTCGTGCATTAGCCTTGCCTCGCCTGATCGTGCCTTGCCATGCGTTACCCTTTCCTTACCTTGCCGTGCATTGCCTAGCTTGCGTTGTCGTGCCTTAGCCTTGTTTCCCTTTGCCGTGCCGTTCCTTCCCTTACCCTTAACTTGCCTTGCTTTCCCTTGCCTTCCTTGCCTTCCGTTACCCTTTCCTTGCCTTGCCGTGCATTGCCTAGCCCTGCGTTGTCGAGCCTTAGCCTTGTTTCTCCTTGCCGTGCCGTTCCTTCCCTTACCCTTACCTTGCCTTGCTTTCCCTTGCTTTCCTTGCCTTCCATTACTCTTTGCTTACCTTCCGTGCATTGCCTAGCCGTGCGTTGTTGTGCATTAGCCTTGCCTTGCCTCACCGTCCCTTGACTTGTGTTACCCATTCCTTGCCTTGCTGTGCATTGCCTAGCTTGCGTTGTCGTGCCTTACCCTTGATTCCCCTTGCCGTGCCGTGCCTTTTTTTCACTTGCCTTGCATTGCTTTGCCTTGCCTTCCTTTCCTTCTGTTACTCTTTCCTTGCCTAGCCGTGCACTGCCAAGCCTTGCGTTGTCGTGCATTAGCCTTGCCTCGACTGACCGTGCCTTGCCTTGCGTTAACCTTTCCTTGCCTTACCGTGCATTGCCTAGCTTGCGTTGTCGATCCTTAGCCTTGTTTCCCCTTGCCGTGCCGTGCCTTTTGTTACACTTGCCTTGCCTTGCTTTGCCTTGCCTTCCTTTCCTTCCGTTACTCTTCCTTGCCTAGCCGTGCACTGCCTAGCCTTGCGTTGTCGTGCATTAGCCTTGCCTCGCCTGATCGTGCCTTGCCATGCGTTACCCTTTCCTTACATTGCCGTGCATTGCCTAGCTTGCGTTGTCGTGCCTTAGCCTTGTTTCCCTTTGCCGTGCCGTTCCTTCCCTTACCCTTAACTTGCCTTGCTTTCCCTTGCCTTCCTTGCCTTCCGTTACTCTTTGCTTACCTTCCGTGCATTGCCTAGCCTTGCGTTGTCGTGCCTTAACCTTGCCTCGCCTGACAGAGTCTTGCCTTGCGTTACCCTTTCCTTGCCTGGCCGTGCATTGCCTAGCCGTGCGTTGCCGTGCCTTAGCCTTGTTTCCCCTTGCCGTGCCGTTCCTTCCCTTACCCTTGCCTTGCCTTGCTTTCCCTTGCCTTTCTTGCCTTCCGTTACTCTTTTCTTGCCTTCCGTGCAATGCCTAGCCTTGCGTTTTCGTGCCTTAGCCTTGCCTTGCCTCACCGTGCCTTGCCTTGCGTTACCCTTTCCTTGCCTAGCCGTGCATTGCCTAGCCTTGCGTTGTCGTGCCTTAGCATTGCTTCCCCTTGCCGTGCCGTTCCTTCCGTTACTCTTGCCTTGCCTTGCTTTCCCTTGCATTCCTTGCCTTCCGTTACTCTTTCCTTGCCTTGCCGTGTATTGCCTAGCCTTCCGTTGTCGTGCATTAGCCTTGCCTTGCCTGACCGTACCTTGCCTTGCGTTACCCTTTCCTTGCGTTGCCGTGCATTGCCTAGCTTGCGTTGTCGTGCCTTAGCCCTGTTTCCCCTTGCCGTGCCGTTCCTTCCCTTACCCTTAACTTGCCTTGCTTTCCCTTGCCTTCCTTGCCTTCCGTTACTCTTTGCTTACCGTCCGTGCATTGCCGATCCTTGCGTTGTCGTGCCTTAACCTTGCCTCGCCTGACAGAGTCTTGCCTTGCGTTACCCTTTCCTTGCCTGGCCGTGCATTGCCTAGCCGTGCGTTGCCGTGCCTTAGCCTTGTTTCCCCTTGCCGTGCCGTTCCTTCCGTTACCCTTGCCTTGCCTTGCTTTCCCTTGCCTTCCTTGACTTCCGTTACCCTTTCCTTGCCTTGCCGTGCATTGCCTAGCCCTGCGTTGTCGAGCCTTAGCCTTGTTTCTCCTTGCCGTGCCGTTCCTTCCCTTACCCTTACCTTGCCTTGCTTTCCCTTGCTTTCCTTGCCTTCCATTACTCTTTGCTTACCTTCCGTGCATTGCCTAGCCGTGCGTTGTTGTGCATTAGCCTTGCCTTGCCTCACCGTGCCTTGACTTGCGTTACCCATTCCTTGCCTTGCTGTGCATTGCCTAGCTTGCGTTGTCGTGCCTTACCCTTGATTCCCCTTGCCGTGCCGTGCCTTTTGTTTCACTTGCCTTGCATTGCTTTGCCTTGCCTTCCTTTCCTTCTGTTACTCTTTCCTTGCCTAGCCGTGCACTGCCAAGCCTTGCGTTGTCGTGCATTAGCCTTGCCTCGACTGACCGTGCCTTGCCTTGCGTTAACCTTTCCTTGCCTTACCGTGCATTGCCTAGCTTGCGTTGTCGATCCTTAGCCTTGTTTCCCCTTGCCGTGCCGTGCCTTTTGTTACACTTGCCTTGCCTTGCTTTGCCTTGCCTTCCTTTCCTTCCGTTACTCTTCCTTGCCTAGCCGTGCACTGCCTAGCCTTGCGTTGTCGTGCATTAGCCTTGCCTCGCCTGATCGTGCCTTGCCATGCGTTACCCTTTCCTTACCTTGCCGTGCATTGCCTAGCTTGCGTTGTCGTGCCTTAGCCTTGTTTCCCCTTGCCGTGCCGTTCCTTCCCTTACCCTTAACTTGCCTTGCTTTCCCTTGCCTTCCTTGCCTTCCGTTACCCTTTCCTTGCCTTGCCGTGCATTGCCTAGCCCTGCGTTGTCGAGCCTTAGCCTTGTTTCTCCTTGCCGTGCCGTTCCTTCCCTTACCCTTACCTTGCCTTGCTTTCCCTTGCTTTCCTTGCCTTCCATTACTCTTTGCTTACCTTCCGTGCATTGCCTAGCCGTCCGTTGTTGTGCATTAGCCTTGCCTTGCCTCTCCGTCCCTTGACTTGTGTTACCCATTCCTTGCCTTGCCGTGCATTGCCTAGCTTGCGTTGTCGTGCCTTACCCTTGATTCCCCTTGCCGTGCCGTGCCTTTTTTTCACTTGCCTTGCATTGCTTTGCCTTCCCTTCCTTTCCTTCTGTTACTCTTTCCTTGCCTAGCCGTGCACTGCCAAGCCTTGCGTTGTCGTGCATTAGCCTTGCCTCGACTGACCGTGCCTTGCCTTGCCTTAACCTTTCCTTGCCTTACCGTGCATTGCCTAGCTTGCGTTGTCGATCCTTAGCCTTGTTTCCCCTTGCCGTGCCGTGCCTTTTGTTACACTTGCCTTGCCTTGCTTTGCCTTGCCTTCCTTTCCTTCCGTTACTCTTCCTTGCCTAGCCGTGCACTGCCTAGCCTTGCGTTGTCGTGCATTAGCCTTGCCTCGCCTGATCGTGCCTTGCCTTGCGTTACCCTTTCCTTACATTGCCGTGCATTGCCTAGCTTGCGTTGTCGTGCCTTAGCCTTGTTTCCCTTTGCCGTGCCGTTCCTTCCCTTACCCTTAACTTGCCTTGCTTTCCCTTGCCTTCCTTGCCTTCCGTTACTCTTTGCTTACCTTCCGTGCATTGCCTAGCCTTGCGTTGTCGTGCCTTAACCTTGCCTCGCCTGACAGAGTCTTGCCTTGCGTTACCCTTTCCTTGCCTGGCCGTGCATTGCCTAGCCGTGCGTTGCCGTGCCTTAGCCTTGTTTCCCCTTGCCGTGCCGTTCCTTCCCTTACCCTTGCCTTGCCTTGCTTTCCCTTGCCTTTCTTGCCTTCCGTTACTCTTTTCTTGCCTTCCGTGCAATGCCTAGCCTTGCGTTTTCGTGCCTTAGCCTTGCTTTGCCTCACCGTGCCTTGCCTTGCGTTACCCTTTCCTTGCCTAGCCGTGCATTGCCTAGCCTTGCGTTGTCGTGCCTTAGCATTGCTTCCCCTTGCCGTGCCGTTCCTTCCGTTACTCTTGCCTTGCCTTGCTTTCCCTTGCATTCCTTGCCTTCCGTTACTCTTTCCTTGCCTTGCCGTGTATTGCCTAGCCTTCCGTTGTCGTGCATTAGCCTTGCCTTGCCTGACCGTACCTTGCCTTGCGTTACCCTTTCCTTGCGTTGCCGTGCATTGCCTAGCTTGCGTTGTCGTGCCTTAGCCCTGTTTCCCCTTGCCGTGCCGTTCCTTCCCTTACCCTTAACTTGCCTTGCTTTACCTTGCCTTCCTTGCCTTCCGTTACTCTTTGCTTACCGTCCGTGCATTGCCGATCCTTGCGTTGTCGTGCCTTAACCTTGCCTCGCCTGACAGAGTCTTGCCTTGCGTTACCCTTTCCTTGCCTGGCCGTGCATTGCCTAGCCGTGCGTTGCCGTGCCTTAGCCTTGTTTCCCCTTGCCGTGCCGTTCCTTCCGTTACCCTTGCCTTGCCTTGCTTTCCCTTGCCTTCCTTGCCTTCCGTTACCCTTTCCTTGCCTTGCCGTGCATTGCCTAGCCCTGCGTTGTCGAGCCTTAGCCTTGTTTCTCCTTGCCGTGCCGTTCCTTCCCTTACCCTTACCTTGCCTTGCTTTCCCTTGCTTTCCTTGCCTTCCATTACTCTTTGCTTACCTTCCGTGCATTGCCTAGCCGTGCGTTGTTGTGCATTAGCCTTGCCTTGCCTCACCGTCCCTTGACTTGCGTTACCCATTCCTTGCCTTGCTGTGCATTGCCTAGCTTGCGTTGTCGTGCCTTACCCTTGATTCCCCTTGCCGTGCCGTGCCTTTTTTTTCACTTGCCTTGCATTGCTTTGCCTTGCCTTCCTTTCCTTCTGTTACTCTTTCCTTGCCTAGCCGTGCACTGCCAAGCCTTGCGTTGTCGTGCATTAGCCTTGCCTCGACTGACCGTGCCTTGCCTTGCGTTAACCTTTCCTTGCCTTACCGTGCATTGCCTAGCTTGCGTTGTCGATCCTTAGCCTTGTTTCCCCTTGCCGTGCCGTGCCTTTTGTTACACTTGCCTTGCCTTGCTTTGCCTTGCCTTCCTTTCCTTCCGTTACTCTTCCTTGCCTAGCCGTGCACTGCCTAGCCTTGCGTTGTCGTGCATTAGCCTTGCCTCGCCTGATCGTGCCTTGCCATGCGTTACCCTTTCCTTACCTTGCCGTGCATTGCCTAGCTTGCGTTGTCGTGCCTTAGCCTTGTTTCCCTTTGCCGTGCCGTTCCTTCCCTTACCCTTAACTTGCCTTGCTTTCCCTTGCCTTCCTTGCCTTCCGTTACTCTTTGCTTACCTTCCGTGCATTGCCTAGCCTTGCGTTGTCGTGCCTTAACCTTGCCTCGCCTGACAGAGTCTTGCCTTGCGTTACCCTTTCCTTGCCTGGCCGTGCATTGCCTAGCCGTGCGTTGCCGTGCCTTAGCCTTGTTTCCCCTTGCCGTGCCGTTCCTTCCGTTACCCTTGCCTTGCCTTGCTTTCCCTTGCCTTCCTTGCCTTCCGTTACTCTTTGCTTGCCTTCCCTGCATTGCCTAGCCTAGCGTTGTCGTGCCTTAGCCTTGCCTCGCCTGACGGTGACTTCCCTTGCGTTACCCTTTCCTTGCCTTGCCGTGCATTGCCTAGCGTGCGTTGTTGTGCATTAGCCTTGCCTTGCCTGACCGTGCCTTGCCTTGCGTTACCCTTTCCTTGCCTTGCCGTGCATTGCCTAGCTTGCGTTGTCGTGCCTTAGCCTTGTTTCCCCTTGCCGTGCCGTTCCTTACCTTACTCTTAACTTGCCTTGCTTTCCCTTGCCTTCCGTGCCTTCCGTTTCCCTTTGCTTACCTTCCGTGCATTGCCTAGCCTTGCGTTGTCGTGCCTTAGCCTTGCCTCGCCTGACCGTGCCTTGCCTTGCGTTACCCTTTCCTTCCTTTGCCGTGCTTTGCCTACCCTTGCGTTGTCGTGCCTTAGCCTTGTTTCCCCTTGCCGTGCCGTTCCTTCCGTTACTCTTTCCTTGCCTTGCCGTGCATTGCCTAGCCTTCCGTTGTCGTGCATTAGCCTTGCATTTCCTGACCGTGCCTTGCCTTGCGTTACCCTTTCCTTGCCTTGCCGTGCATTGCCTAGCCCTGCGTTGTCGAGCCTTAGCCTTGTTTCTCCTTGCCGTGCCGTTCCTTCCCTTACCCTTACCTTGCCTTGCATTCCCTTGCTTTCCTTGCCTTCCATTACTCTTTGCTTACCTTCCGTGCATTGCCTAGCCGTGCGTTGTTGTGCATTAGCCTTGCCTTGCCTCACCGTGCCTTGACTTGCGTTACCCTTTCCTTGCCTTGCCGTGCATTGCCTAGCTTGCGTTGTCGTGCCTTAGCCTTGTTTCCCCTTGCCGTGCCGTGCCTTTTGTTTCACTTGCCTTGCATTGCTTTGCCTTGCCTTCCTTTCCTTCTGTTACTCTTTCCTTGCCTAGCCGTGCACTGCCAAGCCTTGCGTTGTCGTGCATTAGCCTTGCCTCGACTGACCGTGCCTTGCCTTGCGTTAACCTTTCCTTGCCTTACCGTGCTTTGCCTAGCTTGCGTTGTCGATCCTTAGCCTTGTTTCCCCTTGCCGTGCCTTGCCTTTTGTTACACTTGCCTTGCTTTCCCTTGCCTTCCTTGCCTTCCGTTACCCTTTCCTTGCCTTGCCGTGCATTGCCTAGCCGTGCGTTGTCGAGCCTTAGCCTTGTTTCTCCTTGCCGTGCCGTTCCTTCCCTTACCCTTACCTTGCCTTGCTTTCCCTTGCTTTCCTTGCCTTCCATTACTCTTTGCTTACCTTCCGTGCATTGCCTAGCCGTGCGTTGTTGTGCATTAGCCTTGCCTTGCCTCACCGTGCCTTGACTTGCGTTACCCATTCCTTGCCTTGCTGTGCATTGCCTAGCTTGCGTTGTCGTGCCTTACCCTTGATTCCCCTTGCCGTGCCGTGCCTTTTTTTTCACTTGCCTTGCATTGCTTTGCCTTGCCTTCCTTTCCTTCTGTTACTCTTTCCTTGCCTAGCCGTGCACTGCCAAGCCTTGCGTTGTCGTGCATTAGCCTTGCCTCGACTGACCGTGCCTTGCCTTGCGTTAACCTTTCCTTGCCTTACCGTGCATTGCCTAGCTTGCGTTGTCGATCCTTAGCCTTGTTTCCCCTTGCCGTGCCGTGCCTTTTGTTACACTTGCCTTGCCTTGCTTTGCCTTGCTTCCTTCCTTCCTTACTCTCCTTCCTCCGTGCACTGCCTAGCCTTGCGTTGTCGTGCATTAGCCTTGCCTCGCCTGATCGTGCCTTGCTGCCATGCGTTACCCTTTCCTTACCTTGCCGTGCATTGCCTAGCTTGCGTTGTCGTGCCTTAGCCTTGTTTCCCTTTGCCGTGCCGTTCCTTCCCTTACCCTTAACTTGCCTTGCTTTCCCTTGCCTTCCTTGCCTTCCGTTTCTCTTTGCTTACCTTCCGTGCATTGCCTAGCCTTGCGTTGTCGTGCCTTAACATTGCCTCGCCTGACAGAGTCTTGCCTTGCGTTACCCTTTCCTTGCCTGGCCGTGCATTGCCTAGGCGTGCGTTGCCGTGCCTTAGCCTTGTTTCCCCTTGCCGTGCCCTTCCTTCCGTTACACTTGCCTTGCCTTGCTTTCCCTTGCCTTCCTTGCCTTCCGTTACTCTTTGCTTGCCTTCCCTGCATTGCCTAGCCTAGCGTTGTCGTGCCTTAGCCTTGCCTCGCCTGACGGTGACTTCCCTTGCGTTACCCTTTCCTTGCCTTGCCGTGCATTGCCTAGCGTGCGTTGTTGTGCATTAGCCTTGCCTTGCCTGACCGTGCCTTGCCTTGCGTTACCCTTTCCTTGCCTTGCCGTGCATTGCCTAGACGTGCGTTGTTGTGCATTAGCCTTGCCTTGCCTCACCGTGCCTTGCCTTGCGTTACCCTTTCCTTGCCTTGCCGTGCATTGCCTAGCTTGCGTTGTCGTGCCTTAGCCTTGTTTCCCCTTGCCGTGCCGTTCCTTCCCTTACCCTTGCCTTGCCTTGCTTTCCCTTGCCTTTCTTGCCTTCCGTTACTCTTTTCTTGCCTTCCGTGCAATGCCTAGCCTTGCGTTTTCGTGCCTTAGCCTTGCTTTGCCTCACCGTGCCTTGCCTTGCGTTACCCTTTCCTTGCCTAGCCGTGCATTGCCTAGCCTTGCGTTGTCGTGCCTTAGCATTGCTTCCCCTTGCCGTGCCGTTCCTTCCGTTACTCTTGCCTTGCCTTGCTTTCCCTTGCATTCCTTGCCTTCCGTTACTCTTTCCTTGCCTTGCCGTGTATTGCCTAGCCTTCCGTTGTCGTGCATTAGCCTTGCCTTGCCTGACCGTACCTTGCCTTGCGTTACCCTTTCCTTACATTGCCGTGCATTGCCTAGCTTGCGTTGTCGTGCCTTAGCCTTGTTTCCCTTTGCCGTGCCGTTCCTTCCCTTACCCTTAACTTGCCTTGCTTTCCCTTGCCTTCCTTGCCTTCCGTTACTCTTTGCTTACCTTCCGTGCATTGCCTAGCCTTGCGTTGTCGTGCCTTAACCTTGCCTCGCCTGACAGAGTCTTGCCTTGCGTTACCCTTTCCTTGCCTGGCCGTGCATTGCCTAGCCGTGCGTTGCCGTGCCTTAGCCTTGTTTCCCCTTGCCGTGCCGTTCCTTCCGTTACCCTTGCCTTGCCTTGCTTTCCCTTGCCTTCCTTGCCTTCCGTTACTCTTTGCTTGCCTTCCCTGCATTGCCTAGCCTAGCGTTGTCGTGCCTTAGCCTTGCCTCGCCTGACGGTGACTTCCCTTGCGTTACCCTTTCCTTGCCTTGCCGTGCATTGCCTAGCGTGCGTTGTTGTGCATTATCCTTGCCTTGCCTGACCGTGCCTTGCCTTGCGTTACCCTTTCCTTGCCTTGCCGTGCATTGCCTAGCTTGCGTTGTCGTGCCTTAGCCTTGTTTCCCCTTGCCGTGCCGTTCCTTACCTTACTCTTAACTTGCCTTGCTTTCCCTTGCCTTCCTTGCCTTCCGTTTCCCTTTGCTTACCTTCCGTGCATTGCCTAGCCTTGCGTTGTCGTGCCTTAGCCTTGCCTCGCCTGACCGTGCCTTGCCTTGCGTTACCCTTTCCTTCCTTTGCCGTGCTTTGCCTACCCTTGCGTTGTCGTGCCTTAGCCTTGTTTCCCCTTGCCGTGCCGTTCCTTCAGTTACTCTTTCCTTGCCTTGCCGTGCATTGCCTAGCCTTCCGTTGTCGTGCATTAGCCTTGCATTTCCTGACCGTGCCTTGCCTTGCGTTATCCTTTCCTTGCCTTGCCGTGCATTGCCTAGCCCTGCGTTGTCGAGCCTTAGCCTTGTTTCTCCTTGCCGTGCCGTTCCTTCCCTTACCCTTACCTTGCCTTGCTTTCCCTTGCTTTCCTTGCCTTCCATTACTCTTTGCTTACCTTCCGTGCATTGCCTAGCCGTGCGTTGTTGTGCATTAGCCTTGCCTTGCCTCACCGTGCCTTGACTTGCGTTACCCTTTCCTTGCCTTGCCGTGCATTGCCTAGCTTGCGTTGTCGTGCCTTAGCCTTGTTTCCCCTTGCCGTGCCGTGCCTTTTGTTTCACTTGCCTTGCATTGCTTTGCCTTGCCTTCCTTTCCTTCTGTTACTCTTTCCTTGCCTAGCCGTGCACTGCCAAGACTTGCGTTGTCGTGCATTAGCCTTGCCTCGACTGACCGTGCCTTGCCTTGCGTTAACCTTTCCTTGCCTTACCGTGCTTTGCCTAGCTTGCGTTGTCGATCCTTAGCCTTGTTTCCCCTTGCCGTGCCGTGCCTTTTGTTACACTTGCCTTGCCTTGCTTTGCCTTGCCTTCCTTTCCTTCCGTTACTCTTTCCTTGCCTGGCCGTGCATTGCCTAGCCGTGCGTTGTCGTGCCTTAGCCTTGTTTCACCTTGCCGTAGCCTTCCTTGCGCTGCCTTGCTTTGCCTTTCCTTCCTTGCTTTCCGTTACACATTGCTTGCCTTCCGTGCATTGCGTAGCCTTGCGTTGTCGTGCCGTAGCCTTTTTTGACCTTGCCATAGCCTTGCTTGCGTTACCTTGCTTTGCCTTGCATTCCTTGCCTTCCGTTACTCTTTGCTTGCCTTCCGTGCATTGCCTAGCCTTGCATTGTCGTGCCTTAGCCTTGCCTCGCCTAACCGTGACTTCCCTTGCGTTACACTTTCCTTGCCTTGCCGTGCATTGCCTAGCCGTGCGTTGTCGTGCATTAGCCTTGCCTTGCCTCACCGTGCCTTGCCTTGCGTTACCCTTTCCTTGCCTTGCCGTGCATTGCCTAGCCCTGCGTTGTCGAGCCTTAGCCTTGTTTCTCCTTGCCGTGCCGTTCCTTCCCTTACCCTTACCTTGCCTTGCTTTCCCTTGCCTTCCTTGCCTTCCGTAACTCTTTGCTTGCCTTCCCTGCATTGCCTAGCCTTGCGTTGTCGTGCCTTAGACTTGCCTCGCCTGACCGTGACTTCCCTTGCGTTACCCTTTCCTTGCCTTGCCGTGCATTGCCTAGCCGTGCGTTGTTGTGCATTAACCTTGCCTTGCCTCACCGTGCCTTGATTTGCGTTACCCTTTCCTTGCCTTGCCGTGCATTGCCTAGCTTGCGTTGTCGTGCCTTACCCTTGTTTCCCCTTGCCGTGCCGTGCCTTTTTTTCACTTGCCTTGCATTGCTTTGCCTTGCCTTCCTTTCCTTCTGTTACTCTTTCCTTGCCTAGCCGTCCACTGCCAAGCCTTGCGTTGTCGTGCATTAGCCTTGCCTCGACTGACCGTGCCTTGCCTTGCCTTAACCTTTCCTTGCCTTACCGTGCATTGCCTAGCTTGCGTTGTCGAGCCTTAGCCTTGTTTCCCCTTGCCGTGCCGAGCCTTTTGTTACACTTGCCTTGCCTTGCTTTGCCTTGCCTTCCTTTCATTCTGTTACGCTTTCCTTGCCTAGCCGTGCACTGCCAAGCCTTGCGTTGTCGTGCATTAGCTGACTTCCGTTACCCTTTCCTTGCCTTGCCGTGCATTGCCTAGCTTGCGTTGTCGTGCCTTACCCTTGTTTCCCCTTGCCGTGCCGTTCCTTCCCTTACCCTTAACTTGCCTTGCTTTCCCTTGCCTTCCTTGCTTTCCGTTACTCTTTGCTTACCTTCCTTGCATTGCCTAGCCTTGCGTTGTCGTGCCTAAGCCTTGCCTCGCCTGACAGAGCCTTGCCTTGCGTTACCCTTTCCTTGCCTGGCCGTGCATTGCCTAGGCGTGCGTTGCCGTGCCTTAGCCTTGTTTCCCCTTGCCGTGCCGTTCCTTCCGTTACCCTTGCCTTGCCTTGCTTTCCCTTGCCTTCCTTGCCTTCCGTTACTCTTTGCTTGCCTTCCCTGCATTGCCTAGCCTTGCGTTGTCGTGCCTTAGCCTTGCCTCGCCTTACCGTGACTTCCCTTGCGTTACCCTTTCCTTGCCTTCCCGTGCATTGCCTAGACGTGCGTTGTTGTGCATTAGCCTTGCCTTGCCTCACCGTGCCTTGCCTTGCGTTACCCTTTCCTTGCCTTGCCGTGCATTGCCTAGCTTGCGTTGTCGTGCCTTAGCCTTGTTTCCCCTTGCCGTGCCGTTCCTTACATTACTCTTAACTTGCCTTGCTTTCCCTTGCCTTCCTTGCCTGCCGTTACTCTTTGCTTGCCTTCCCTGCATTGCCTAGCCTTGCGTTGTCGTGCCTTAGCCTTGCCTCGCCTTACCGTGACTTCCCTTGCGTTACCCTTTCCTTGCCTTGCCGTGCATTGCCTAGACGTGCGTTGTTGTGCATTAGCCTTGCCTTGCCTGACCGTGCCTTGCCTTGCGTTACCCTTTCCTTGCCTTGCCGTGCATTGCCTAGCTTGCGTTGTCGTGCCTTAGCCTTGTTTCCCCTTGCCGTGCCGTTCCTTACCTTACTCTTAACTTGCCTTGCTTTCCCTTGCCTTCCTTGCCTTCCGTTACTCTTTGCTTACCTTCCGTGCATTGCCTAGCCTTGCGTTGTCGTGCCTTAGCCTTGCCTCGCCTGACCGTGCCTTGCCTTGCGTTACCCTTTCCTTGCCTTGCCGTGCATTGCCTAGCCTTCCGTTGTCGTGCATTAGCCTTGCATTTCCTGACCGTGCCTTGCCTTGCGTTACCCTTTCCTTGCCTTGCCGTGCATTGCCTAGCCCTGCGTTGTCGAGCCTTAGCCTTGTTTCTCCTTGCCGTGCCGTTCCTTCCCTTACCCTTACCTTGCCTTGCTTTCCCTTGCTTTCCTTGCCTTCCATTACTCTTTGCTTACCTTCCGTGCATTGCCTAGCCTTGCGTTGTCGTGCCTTAGCCTTGCCTGGCCTGACCGTGACTTCCCTTGCGTTACCCTTTCCTTGCCTTGCCGTGCATTGCCTAGCCGTGCGTTGTTGTGCATTAGCCTTGCCTTGCCTCACCGTGCCTTGACTTGCGTTACCGTTTCCTTGCCTTGCCGTGCATTGCCTAGCTTGCGTTGTCGTGCCTCACCCTTGTTTCCCCTTGCCGTTCCGTGCCTTTTGTTTCACTTGCCTTGCATTTCTTTGCCTTGCCTTCCATTCCTTCTGTTACTCTTTCCTTGCCTAGCCGTGCACTGCCAAGCCTTGCGTTGTCGTGCATTAGCCTTGCCTCGACTGACCGTGCCTTGCCTTGCGTTAACCTTTCCTTGCCTTACCGTGCATTGCCTAGCTTGCGTTGTCGAGCCTTAGCCTTGTTTCCCCTTGCCGTGCCGTGCCTTTTTTTCCACTTGCCTTTCCTTGCTTTGCCTTGCCTTCCTTTCCTTCCGTTACTCTTTTCTTGCCTAGCCGTGCACTGCCTAGCCTTGCGTTGTCGTGCATTAGCCTTGCCTCGCCTGATCGTGCCTTACCTTGCGTTACCCTTTCCTTGCCTTGCCGTGCATTGCCTAGCTTGCGTTGTCGTGCCTTAGCCTTGTTTCCCCTTGCCGTGCCGTCCCTTCCCTTACCCTTAACTTGCCTTGCTTTCCCTTGCCTTCCTTGCCTTCCGTTACTCTTTGCTTACCTTCCGTGCATTGCCTAGCCTTGCGTTGTCGTGCCTTAACCTTGCCTCGCCTGACAGAGTCTTGCCTTGCGTTACCCTTTCATTGCCTGGCCGTGCATTGCCTAGCCGTGCGTTGCCGTGCCTTAGCCTTGTTTCCCCTTGCCGTGCCGTTCCTTCCGTTACCCTTGCCTTGCCTTGCTTTCCCTTGCCTTCCTTGCCTTCCGTTACTCTTTGCTTGCCTTCCTTGCATTGCCTAGCCTTGCGTTGTCGTGCCTTAGCCTTGCCTCGCCTGACGGTGACTACCCTTGCGTTACCCTTTCCTTGCCTTGCCGTGCATTGCCTAGACGTGCGTTGTTGTGCATTAGCCTTGCCTTGCCTTGCGTTACCCTTTCATTGCCTGGCCGTGCATTGCCTAGCCGTGCGTTGTCGTGCCTTAGCCTTGTTTCCCCTTGCCGTGCAGTTCCTTCCGTTACTCTATCCTTGCCTTGCCGTGCATTGCCTAGCCTTCCGTTGTCGTGCATTAGCCTTGCATTTCCTGACCATGCCTTGCCTTGCGTTACCCTTTCCTTGCCTTGCCGTGCAATGCCTAGCCCTGCGTTGTCGAACCTTAGCCTTGTTTCTCCTTGCCGTGCCGTTCCTTCCCTTACCCTTACCTTGCCTTGCTTTCCCTTGCTTTCCTTGCCTTCCATTACTCTTTGCTTACCTTCCGTGCATTGCCTAGCCTTGCGTTGTCGTGCCTTAGCCTTGCCTGGCCTGACCGTGACTTCCCTTGCGTTACCCTTTCCTTGCCTTGCCGTGCATTGCCTAGCCGTGCGTTGTTGTGCATTTGCCTTGCCTTGCCTCACCGTGCCTTGACTTGCGTTACCCTTTCCTTGCCTTGCCGTGCATTGCCTAGCTTGCGTTGTCGTGCCTTACCCTTGTTTCCCCTTGCCGTGCCGTGCCTTTTGTTTCACTTGCCTTGCATTGCTTTGCCTTGCCTTCCTTTCCTTCTGTTACTCTTTCCTTGCCTAGCCGTGCACTGCCAAGCCTTGCGTTGTCGTGCATTAGCCTTGCCTCGACTGACCGTGCCTTGCCTTGCGTTAACCTTTCCTTGCCTTACCGTGCATTGCCTAGCTTGCGTTGTCGATCCTTAGCCTTGTTTCCCCTTGCCGTGCCGTGCCTTTTGTAACATTGCCTTGCCTTGCTTTCCCTTGCCTTCCTTACTTTCCGTTAATCTTTGCTTACCTTCCGTGCATTGCCTAGCCTTGCGTTGTCGTGCCTTAGCCTTGCCTCGCCTGACCGAGCCTTGCCTTGCGTTACCCTTTCCTTGCCTGGCCGTGCATTGCCTAGCCGTGCGTTGCCGTGCCTTAGCCTTGTTTCCCCTTGCCATGCCGTTCCTTCCGTTACCCTTGCCTTGCCTTGCTTTCCCTTGCCTTCATTGCCTTCCGTTTCTCTTTGCTTGCCTTCCCTGCATTGCCTAGCCTTGCGTTGTCGTGCCTTAGCCTTGCCTCGCCTGACCGTGACTTCCCTTGCGTTACCCTTTCCTTGCCTTGCCGTGCATTGCCTAGACGTGCGTTGTTGTGCATTAGCCTTGCCTTGCCTCACGGTGCCTTGCCTTGCGTTACCCTTTCCTTGCCTTGCCGTGCATTGCCTAGCTTGCGTTGTCGTGCCTTAGCCTTGTTTCCCCTTGCCGTGCCGTTCCTTCCCTTACCCTTGCCTTGCCTTGCTTTCCCTTGCATTTCTTGCCTTCCGTTACTCTTTTCTTGCCTTCCGTGCAATGCCTAGCCTTGCGTTTTCGTGCCTTAGCCTTGCCTTGCCTCACCGTGCCTTGCCTTGCGTTACCCTTTCCTTGCCTAGCCGTGCATTGCCTAGCCTTGCGTTGTCGTGCCTTAGCATTGCTTCCCCTTGCCGTGCCGTTCCTTCCGTTACTCTTGCCTTGCCTTGCTTTACCTTGCATTCCTTGCCTTCCGTTACTCTTTCCTTGCCTTGCCGTGTATTGCCTAGCCTTCCGTTGTCGTGCATTAGCCTTGCCTTGCCTGACCGTACCTTGCCTTGCGTTACCCTTTCCTTGCGTTGCCGTGCATTGCCTAGCTTGCGTTGTCATGCCTTAGCCCTGTTTCCCCTTGCCGTGCCGTTCCTTCCCTTACCATTAACTTGCCTTGCTTTCCCTTGCCTTCCTTGCCTTCCGTTACTCTTTGCTTACCGTCCGTGCATTGCCGATCCTTGCGTTGTCGTGCCTTAACCTTGCCTCGCCTGACAGAGTCTTGCCTTGCGTTACCCTTTCCTTGCCTGGCCGTGCATTGCCTAGCTTGCGTTGTCGTGCCTTAGCCTTGCTTCCCCTTGCCGTGCCGTTCCTTCCCTTACCCTTAACTTGCCTTGCTTTCCCTTGCCTTCCTTGCCTTCCGTTACTCTTTGCTTACCTTTCGTGCATTGCCTAGCCTTGCGTTGTCGTGCCTTAACCTTGCCTCGCCTGACAGAGTCTTGCCTTGCGTTACCGTTTCCTTGCCTGGCCGTGCATTGCCTAGCCGTGCGTTGCCGTGCCGTAGCCTTGTTTCCCCTTGCCGTGCCGTTCCTTCCGTTACCCTTGCCTTGCCTTGCTTTCCCTTTCCTTCCTTGCCTTCCGTTACCCTTTCCGTGCCTTGCCGTGCATTGCCTAGCCCTGCGTTGTCGAGCCTTAGCCTTGTTTCTCCTTGCCGTGCCGTTCCTTCCCTTACCCTTACCTTGCCTTGCTTTCCCTTGCTTTCCTTGCCTTCCATTACTCTTTGCTTACCTTCCGTGCATTGCCTAGCCGTGCGTTGTTGTGCATTAGCCTTGCCTTGCCTCACCGTGCCTTGACTTGCGTTACCCATTCCTTGCCTTGCTGTGCATTGCCTAGCTTGCGTTGTCGTGCCTTACCCTTGATTCCCCTTGCCGTGCCGTGCCTTGTGTTTCACTTGCCTTGCATTGCTTTGCCTTGCCTTCCTTTCCTTCTGTTACTCTTTCCTTGCCTAGCCGTGCACTGCCAAGCCTTGCGTTGTCGTGCATTAGCCTTGTTTCCCCTTGCCGTGCCGTCCCTTCCCTTACCCTTAACTTGCCTTGCTTTCCCTTGCCTTCCTTGCCTTCCGTTACTCTTTGCTTACCTTCCGTGCATTGCCTAGCCTTGCGTTGTCGTGCCTTAACCTTGCCTCGCCTGACAGAGTCTTGCCTTGCGTTACCCTTTCATTGCCTGGCCGTGCATTGCCTAGCCGTGCGTTGCCGTGCCTTAGCCTTGTTTCCCCTTGCCGTGCCGTTCCTTCCGTTACCCTTGCCTTGCCTTGCTTTCCCTTGCCTTCCTTGCCTTCCGTTACTCTTTGCTTGCCTTCCTTGCATTGCCTAGCCTTGCGTTGTCGTGCCTTAGCCTTGCCTCGCCTGACGGTGACTACCCTTGCGTTACCCTTTCCTTGCCTTGCC
This sequence comes from Macrotis lagotis, assembly GCF_037893015.1. Classification (NCBI taxonomy): domain Eukaryota; kingdom Metazoa; phylum Chordata; class Mammalia; order Peramelemorphia; family Peramelidae; genus Macrotis; species Macrotis lagotis. Next base: position 99,109 of record NW_027422347.1, read on the forward strand.
GTGCATTGCCTAGACGTGCGTTGTTGTGCATTAGCCTTGCCTTGCCTGACCGTGCCTTGCCTTGCATTACCCTGTCATTGCCTGGCCGTGCATTGCCTAGCCGTGCGTTGTCGTGCCTTAGCCTTGTTTCCCCTTGCCGTGCCGTTCCTTCCGTTACTCTTTCCTTGCCTTGCCGTGCATTGCGTAGCCTTCCGTTGTCGTGCATTAGCCTTGCATTTCCTGACCGTGCCTTGCCTTGCGTTATCCTTTCCTTGCCTTGCCGTGCATTGCCTAGCCCTGCGTTGTCGAGCCTTAGCCTTGTTTCTCCTTGCCGTGCCGTTCCTTCCCTTACCCTTACCTTGCCTTGCTTTCCCTTGCTTTCCTTGCCTTCCATTACTCTTTGCTTACCTTCCGTGCATTGCCTAGCCGTGCGTTGTTGTGCATTAGCCTTGCCTTGCCTCACCGTGCCTTGACTTGCGTTACCCTTTCCTTGCCTTGCCGTGCATTGCCTAGCTTGCGTTGTCGTGCCTTACCCTTGTTTCCCCTTGCCGTGCCGTGCCTTTTGTTTCACTTGCCTTGCATTGCTTTGCCTTGCCTTCCTTTCCTTCTGTTACTCTTTCCTTGCCTAGCCGTGCACTGCCAAGCCTTGCGTTGTCGTGCATTAGCCTTGCCTCGACTGACCGTGCCTTGCCTTGCGTTACCCTTTCCTTGCCTGGCCGTGCATTGCCTAGCTTGCGTTGTCGTGCCTTAGCCTTGTTTCCCCTTGCCTTGCCGTTCCTTCCCTTACCCTTAACTTGCCTTGCTTTCCCTTGCCTTCCTTGCCTTCCGTTACTCTTTGCTTACCTTCCGTGCATTGCATAGCCTTGCGTTGTCGTGCATTAGCCTTGCCTCGCCTGACAGTGCCTTTCCTTGCGTTATCCTTTCCTTGCCTTGCCGTGCATTGCCTACCGTTCGTTGTCGTGCATTAGCCTTGCCTTGCCACACCGTGCCTTCCCTTGCGTTACCCTTTTCTTGCCTTGCCGTGCATTGCCTAGCCTTGCGTTGTCGTGCCTTACCCTTGTTTCCCCTTGCCGTGCCGTTCCTTCCGTTACTCTTGCCTTGCCTTGCTTTCCCTTGCATTCCTTCCCTTCCGTTACTCTTTCCTTGCCTTGCCGTGCATTGCCTAGTCTTGCGTTGTCGTGCCTTAGCCTTGCCTCGCCTGACAGAGTCTTGCCTTGCGTTACCCTTTCCTTGCCTGGCCGTGCATTGCCTAGCCGTGCGTTGCCGTGCCTTAGCCTTGTTTCCCCTTGCCGTGCCGTTCCTTCCGTTACCCTTGCCTTGCCTTGCTTTCCCTTGCCTTCCTTGCCTTCCGTTACTCTTTGCTTGCCTTCCCTGCATTGCCTAGCCTAGCGTTGTCGTGCCTTAGCCTTGCCTCGCCTGACGGTGACTTCCCTTGCGTTACCCTTTCCTTGCCTTGCCGTGCATTGCCTAGCGTGCGTTGTTGTGCATTAGCCTTGCCTTGCCTGACCGTGCCTTGCCTTGCGTTACCCTTTCCTTGCCTTGCCGTGCATTGCCTAGCTTGCGTTGTCGTGCCTTAGCCTTGTTTCCCCTTGCCGTGCCGGTCCTTCCCTTACCCTTAACTTGCCTTGCTTTCCCTTGCCTTCCTTGCCTTTCCGTTACTCTTTGCTTACCTTCCGTGCATTGCCTAGCCTTGCGTTGTCGTGCCTTAGCCTTGCCTCGCCTGACAGAGCCTTGCCTTGCGTTACCCTTTCCTTGCCTGGCCGTGCATTGCCTAGGCGTGCGTTGCCGTGCCTTAGCCTTGTTTCCCCTTGCCGTGCCGTTCCTTCCGTTACCCTTGCCTTGCCTTGCTTTCCCTTGCCTTCCTTGCCTTCCGTTACTCTTTGCTTGCCTTCCCTGCATTGCCTAGCCTTGCGTTGTCGTGCCTTAGCCTTGCCTCGCCTTGCCGTAACTTCCCTTGCGTTACCCTTTCCTTGCCTTGCCGTGCATTGCCTAGACGTGCGTTGTTGTGCATTAGCCTTGCCTTGCCTGACCGTGCCTTGCCTTGCGTTACCCTTTCCTTGCCTTGCCGTGCATTGCCTAGCTTGCGTTGTCGTGCCTTAGCCTTGTTTCCCCTTGCCGTGCCGTTCCTTACCTTACTCTTAACTTGCCTTGCTTTCCCTTGCCTTCCTTGCCTTCCGTTACTCTTTGCTTACCTTCCGTGCATTGCCTAGCCTTGCGTTGTCGTGCCTTAGCCTTGCCTCGCCTGACCGTGCCTTGCCTTGCGTTACCCTTTCCTTCCTTTGCCGTGCTTTGCCTAGCCTTGCGTTGTCGTGCCTTAGCCTTGTTTCCCCTTGCCGTGCCGTTCCTTCCGTTACTCTTTCCTTGCCTTGCCGTGCATTGCCTAGACTTCCGTTGTCGTGCATTAGCCTTCCATTTCCTGACCGTGCCTTGCCTTGCGTTACCCTTTCCTTGCCTTGCCGTGCAATGCCTAGCCCTGCATTGTCGAGCCTTAGCCTTGTTTCTCCTTGCCGTGCCGTTCCTTCCCTTACCCTTACCTTGCCTTGCTTTCCCTTGCTTTCCTTGCCTTCCATTACTCTTTGCTTACCTTCCGTGCATTGCCTAGCCGTGCGTTGTTGTGCATTAGCCTTGCCTTGCCTCACCGTGCCTTGACTTGCGTTATTCTTTCCTTGCCTTGCCGTGCATTGCCTAGCTTGCGTTGTCGTGCCTTACCCTTGTTTCCCCTTGCCGTGCCGTGCCTTTTGTTTCACTTGCCTTGCATTGCTTTGCCTTGCCTTCCTTTCCTTCTGTTACTCTTTCCTTGCCTAGCCGTGCACTGCCAAGCCTTGCGTTGTCGTGCATTAGCCTTGCCTCGACTGACCGTGCCTTGCCTTGCGTTAACCTTTCCTTGCCTTACCGTGCATTGCCTAGCTTGCGTTGTCGATCCTTAGCCTTGTTTCCCCTTGCCGTGCCGTGCCTTTTGTTACACTTGCTTTGCCTTGCTTTGCCTTGCCTTCCTTTCCTTCCGTTACTCCTCCTTGCCTAGCCGTGCACTGCCTAGCCTTGCGATGTCGTGCATTAGCCATGCCTCGCCTGATCGTGCCTTGCCATGCGTTACCCTTTCCTTACCTTTCCGTGCATTGCCTAGCTTGCGTTGTCGTGCCTTAGCCTTGTTTCCCCTTGCCGTGCCGTTCCTTCCCTTACCCTTAACTTGCCTTGCTTTCCCTTGCCTTCCTTGCCTTCCGTTACTCTTTGCTTGCCTTCCGTGCATTGCCTAGCCTTCCGTTGTCGTGCCTTAACCTTGCCTCGCCTGACAGAGTCTTGCCTTGCGTTACCCTTTCATTGCCTGGCCGTGCATTGCCTAGGCGTGCGTTGCCGTGCCTTAGCCTTGTTTCCCCTTGCCGTGCCGTTCCTTCCGTTACCCTTGCCTTGCCTTGCTTTCCCTTGCCTTCCTTGCCTTCCGTTACTCTTTGCTTGCCTTCCCTGCATTGCCTAGCCTAGCGTTGTCGTGCCTTAGCCTTGCCTCGCCTGACGGTGACTTCCCTTGCGTTACCCTTTCCTTGCCTTGCCGTGCATTGCCTAGCGTGCGTTGTTGTGCATTAGCCTTGCCTTGCCTGACCGTGCCTTGCCTTGCGTTACCCTTTCCTTGCCTTGCCGTGCATTGCCTAGCTTGCGTTGTCGTGCCTTAGCCTTGTTTCCCCTTGCCGTGCCGTTCCTTACCTTACTCTTAACTTGCCTTGCTTTCCCTTGCCTTCCTTGCCTTCCGTTTCTCTTTGCTTACCTTCCGTGCATTGCCTAGCCTTGCGTTGTCGTGCCTTAGCCTTGCCTCGCCTGACCGTGCCTTGCCTTGCGTTACCCTTTCCTTCCTTTGCCGTGCTTTGCCTAGCCTTGCGTTGTCGTGCCTTAGCCTTGTTTCCCCTTGCCGTGCCGTTCCTTCCGTTACTCTTTCCTTGCCTTGCCGTGCATTGCCTAGCCTTCCGTTGTCGTGCATTAGCCTTGCATTTCCTGACCGTGCCTTGCCTTGCGTTACCCTTTCCTTGCCTTGCCGTGCATTGCCTAGCCCTGCGTTGTCGAGCCTTAGCCGTGTTTCTCCTTGCCGTGCCGTTCCTTCCCTTACCCTTACCTTGCCTTGCTTTCCCTTGCTTTCCTTGCCTTCCATTACTCTTTGCTTACCTTCCGTGCATTGCCTAGCCGTGCGTTGTTGTGCATTAGCCTTGCCTTGCCTCACCGTGCCTTGACTTGCGTTACCCTTTCCTTGCCTTGCCGTGCATTGCCTAGCTTGCGTTGTCGTGCCTTAGCCTTGTTTCCCCTTGCCGTGCCGTGCCTTTTGTTTCACTTGCCTTGCATTGCTTTGCCTTGCCTTCCTTTCCTTCTGTTACTCTTTCCTTGCCTAGCCGTGCACTGCCAAGCCTTGCGTTGTCGTGCATTAGCCTTGCCTCGACTGACCGTGCCTTGCCTTGCGTTAACCTTTCCTTGCCTTACCGTGCTTTGCCTAGCTTGCGTTGTCGATCCTTAGCCTTGTTTCCCCTTGCCGTGCCGTGCCTTTTGTTACACTTGCCTTACCTTGCTTTGCCTTGCCTTCCTTTCCTTCCGTTACTCTTTCCTTGCCTGGCCGTGCATTGCCTAGCCGTGCGTTGTCGTGCCTTAGCCTTGTTTCACATTGCCGTAGCCTTCCTTGCGCTGCCTTGCTTTGCCTTTCCTTCCTTGCTTTCCGTTACACATTGCTTGCCTTCCGTGCATTGCGTAGCCTTGCGTTGTCGTGCCGTAGCCTTTTTTGACCTTGCCATAGCCTTGCTTGCGTTACCTTACTTTGCCTTGCATTCCTTGCCTTCCGTTACTCTTTGCTTGCCTTCCGTGCATTGCCTAGCCTTGCATTGTCGTGCCTTAGCCTTGCCTCGCCTAACCGTGACTTCCCTTGCGTTACACTTTCCTTGCCTTGCCGTGCATTGCCTAGCCGTGCGTTGTCGTGCATTAGCCTTGCCTTGCCTCACCGTGCCTTGCCTTGCGTTACCCTTTCCTTGCCTTGCCGTGCATTGCCTAGCCCTGCGTTGTCGAGCCTTAGCCTTGTTTCTCCTTGCCGTGCCGTTCCTTCCCTTACCCTTCCCTTGCCTTGCTTTCCCTTGCCTTCCTTGCCTTCCGTTACTCTTTGCTTGCCTTCCCTGCATTGCCTAGCCTTGCGTTGTCGTGCCTTAGACTTGCCTCGCCTGACCGTGACTTCCCTTGCGTTACCCTTTCCTTGCCTTGCCGTGCATTGCCTAGCCGTGCGTTGTTGTGCATTAGCCTTGCCTTGCCTCACCGTGCCTTGACTTGCGTTACCCTTTCCTTGCCTTGCCGTGCATTGCCTAGCTTGCGTTGTCGTGCCTTACCCTTGTTTCCCCTTGCCGTGCCGTGCCTTTTTTTCACTTGCCTTGCATTGCTTTGCCTTGCCTTCCTTTCCTTCTGTTACTCTTTCCTTGCCTAGCCGTGCACTGCCAAGCCTTGCGTTGTCGTGCATTAGCCTTGCCTCGACTGACCGTGCCTTGCCTTGCGTTAACCTTTCCTTGCCTTACCGTGCATTGCCTAGCTTGCGTTGTCGTGCCTTAGCCTTGTTTCCCCTTGCCGTGCCGTTCCTTCCCTTACCCTTGCCTTGCCTTGCTTTCCCTTGCATTCCTTGCTTTCCGTTACTCTTTGCTTACCTTCCGTGCATTGCCTAGCCTTGCGTTGTCGTGCCTTAGCCTTGCCTCGCCTGACAGAGCCTTGCCTTGCGTTACCCTTTCCTTGCCTTGCCGTGCATTGCCTAGGCGTGCGTTGCCGTGCCTTAGCCTTGTTTCCCCTTGCCGTGCCCTTCCTTCCGTTACCCTTGCCTTGCCTTGCTTTCCCTTGCCTTCCTTGCCTTCCGTTACTCTTTGCTTGCCTTCCCTGCATTGCCTAGCCTTGCGTTGTCGTGCCTTAGCCTTGCCTCGCCTTACCGTGACTTCCCTTGCGTTACCCTTTCCTTGCCTTGCCGTGCATTTCCTAGACGTGCGTTGTTGTGCATTAGCCTTGCCTTGCCTCACCGTGCCTTGCCTTGCGTTACCCTTTCCTTGCCTTGCCGTGCATTGCCTAGCTTGCGTCGTCGATCCTTAGCCTTGTTTCCCCTTGCCGTGCCGTGCCTTTTGTTACACTTGCCTTGCCTTGCTTTCCCTTGCCTTCCTTGCCTTCCGTTACTCTTTGCTTGCCTTCCCTGCATTGCCTAGCCTTGCGTTGTCGTGCCTTAGCCTTGCCTCGCCTGACAGTGACTTGCCTTGCGTTACCCTTTCCTTGCCTTGCCGTGCATTGCCTAGACGTGCGTTGTTGTGCATTAGCCTTGCCTTGCCTGACCGTGCCTTGCCTTGCGTTACCCTTTCCTTGCCTTGCCGTGCATTGCCTAGCTTGCGTTGTCGTGCCTTAGCCTTGTTTCCCCTTGCCGTGCCGTTCCTTACCTTACTCTTAACTTGCCTTGCTTTCCCTTGCCTTCCTTGCCTTCCGTTACTCTTTGCTTACCTTCCGTGCATTGCCTAGCCTTGCGTTGTCGTGCCTTAGCCTTGCCTCGCCTGACCGTGCCTTGCCTTGCGTTACCCTTTCCTTCCTTTGCCGTGCTTTGCCTAGCCTTGCGTTGTCGTGCCTTAGCCTTGTTTCCCCTTGCCGTGCCGTTCCTTCCGTTACTCTTTCCTTGCCTTGCCGTGCATTGCCTAGCCTTCCGTTGTCGTGCATTAGCCTTGCATTTCCTGACCGTGCCTTGCCTTGCGTTACCCTTTCCTTGCCTTGCCGTGCATTGCCTAGCCCTGCGTTGTCGAGCCTTAGCCTTGTTTCTCCTTGCCGTGCCGTTCCTTCCCTTACCCTTACCTTGCCTTGCTTTCCCTTGCTTTCCTTGCCTTCCATTACTCTTTGCTTACCTTCCGTGCATTGCCTAGCCGTGCGTTGTTGTGCATTAGCCTTGCCTTACCTCACCGTGCCTTGACTTGCGTTACCCTTTCCTTGCCTTGCCGTGCATTGCCTAGCTTGCGTTGTCGTGCCTTAGCCTTGTTTCCCCTTGCCGTGCCGTGCCTTTTGTTTCACTTGCCTTGCATTGCTTTGCCTTGCCTTCCTTTCCTTCTGTTACTCTTTCCTTGCCTAGCCGTGCACTGCCAAGCCTTGCGTTGTCGTGCATTAGCCTTGCCTCGACTGACCGTGCCTTGCCTTGCGTTAACCTTTCCTTGCCTTACCGTGCTTTGCCTAGCTTGCGTTGTCGATCCTTAGCCTTGTTTCCCCTTGCCGTGCCGTGCCTTTTGTTACACTTGCCTTGCCTTGCTTTGCCTTGCCTTCCTTTCCTTCCGTTACTCTTTCCTTGCCTGGCCGTGCATTGCCTAGCCGTGCGTTGTCGTGCCTTAGCCTTGTTTCACCTTGCCGTAGCCTTCCTTGCGCTGCCTTGCTTTGCCTTTCCTTCCTTGCTTTCCGTTACACATTGCTTGCCTTCCGTGCATTGCGTAGCCTTGCGTTGTCGTGCCGTAGCCTTTTTTGACCTTGCCATAGCCTTGCTTGCGTTACCTTGCTTTGCCTTGCATTCCTTGCCTCCCGTTACTCTTTGCTTGCCTTCCGTGCATTGCCTAGCCTTGCATTGTCGTGCCTTAGCCTTGCCTCGCCTAACCGTGACTTCCCTTGCGTTACACTTTCCTTGCCTTGCCGTGCATTGCCTAGCCGTGCGTTGTTGTGCATTAGCCTTGCCTTGCCTCACCGTGCCTTGACTTGCGTTACCGTTTCCTTGCCTTGCCGTGCATTGCCTAGCTTGCGTTGTCGTGCCTTACCCTTGTTTCCCCTTGCCGTTCCGTGCCTTTTGTTTCACTTGCCTTGCATTGCTTTGCCTTGCCTTCCTTTCCTTCTGTTACTCTTTCCTTGCCTAGCCGTGCACTGCCAAGCCTTGCGTTGTCGTGCATTAGCCTTGCCTCGACTGACCGTGCCTTGCCTTGCGTTAACCTTTCCTTGCCTTACCGTGCATTGCCTAGCTTGCGTTGTCGAGCCTTAGCCTTGTTTCCCCTTGCCGTGCCGTGCCTTTTGTTCCACTTGCCTTGCCTTCCTTTGCCTTGCCTTCCTTTCCTTCCGTTACTCTTTTCTTGCCTAGCCGTGCACTGCCTAGCCTTGCGTTGTCGTGCATTAGCATTGCCTCGCCTGATCGTGCCTTACCTTGCGTTACCCTTTCCTTGCCTTGCCGTGCATTGCCTAGCTTGCGTTGTCGACCCTTAGCCTTGTTTCCCCTTGCCTTGCCGTCCCTTCCCTTACCCTTGCCTTGCCTTGCTTTCCCTTGCCTTCCTTGCCTTCCGTTTCTCTTTGTTTGCCTTCCTTGCATTGCCTAGCCTTGCGTTGTCGTGCCTTAGCCTTGCCTCGCCTGACGGTGACTACCCTTGCGTTACCCTTTCCTTGCCTTGCCGTGCATTGCCTAGACGTGCGTTGTTGTGCATTAGCCTTGCCTTGCCTGACCGTGCCTTGCCTTGCGTTACCCTTTCCTTGCCTTGCCGTGCATTGCCTAGCTTGCGTTGTCGTGCCTTAGCCTTGTTGCCCCTTGCCGTGCCGTTCCTTACCTTACTCTTAACTTGCCTTGCTTTCCCTTGCCTTCCTTGCCTTCCGTTACTCTTTGCTTACCTTCCGTGCATTGCCTAGCCTTGCGTTGTCGTGCCTTAACCTTGCCTCGCCTGACAGAGTCTTGCCTTGCGTTTCCGTTTCCTTTCCTGGCCGTGCATTGCCTAGCCGTGCGTTGCCGTGCCTTAGCCTTGTTTCCCCTTGCCGTGCCGTTCCTTCCGTTACCCTTGCCTTGCCTTGCTTTCCCTTGCCTTCCTTGCCTTCCGTTACTCTTTGCTTGCCTTACCTGCATTGCCTAGCCTTGCGTTGTCGTGCCTTAGCCTTGCCTCGCCTGACGGTGACTTCCCTTGCGTTACCCTTTCCTTGCTTTGCCGTGCTTTGCCTAGCCTTGCGTTGTCGTGCCTTAGCCTTGTTTCCCCTTGCCGTGCCGTTCCTTCCGTTACTCTTTCCTTGCCTTGCCGTGCATTGCCTAGCCTTGCGTTGTCGTGCCTTAGCCTTGCATTTCCTGACCGTGCCTTGCCTTGCGTTACCCTTTCCTTGCCTTGCCGTGCATTGCCTAGCCCTGCGTTGTCGAGCCTTAGCCTTGTTTCTCCTTGCCGTGCCGTTCCTTCCCTTACCCTTACCTTGCCTTGCTTTCCCTTGCTTTCCTTGCCTTCCATTACTCTTTGCTTACCTTCCGTGCATTGCCTAGCCTTGCGTTGTCGTGCCTTAGCCTTGCCTGGCCTGACCGTGACTTCCCTTGCGTTACCCTTTCCTTGCCTTGCCGTGCATTGCCTAGTCGTGCGTTGTTGTGCATTAGCCTTGCCTTGCCTCACCGTGCCTTGACTTGCGTTACCGTTTCCTTGCCTTGCCGTGCATTGCCTAGCTTGCGTTGTCGTGCCTTACCCTTGTTTCCCCTTGCCGTTCCGTGCCTTTTGTTTCACTTGCCTTGCATTGCTTTGCCTTGCCTTCCTTTCCTTCTGTTACTCTTTCCTTGCCTAGCCGTGCACTGCCAAGCCTTGCGTTGTCGTGCATTAGCCTTGCCTCGACTGACCGTGCCTTGCCTTGCGTTAACCTTTCCTTGCCTTACCGTGCATTGCCTAGCTTGCGTTGTCGAGCCTTAGCCTTGTTTCCCCTTGCCGTGCCGTGCCTTTTGTTCCACTTGCCTTGCCTTCCTTTGCCTTGCCTTCCTTTCCTTCCGTTACTCTTTTCTTGCCTAGTCGTGCACTGCCTAGCCTTGCGTTGTCGTGCATTAGCATTGCCTCGCCTGATCGTGCCTTACCTTGCGTTACCCTTTCCTTGCCTTGCCGTGCATTGCCTAGCTTGCGTTGTCGTGCCTTAGCCTTGTTTCCCCTTGCCGTGCCGTCCCTTCCGTTACCCTTGCCTTGCCTTGCTTTCCCTTGCCTTCCTTGCCTTCCGTTACTCTTTGCTTGCCTTCCCTGCATTGCCTAGCCTAGCGTTGTCGTGCCTTAGCCTTGCCTCGCCTGACGGTGACTTCCCTTGCGTTACCCTTTCCTTGCCTTGCCGTGCATTGCCTAGCGTGCGTTGTTGTGCATTAGCCTTGTTTCCCCTTGCCGTGCCGGTCCTTCCCTTACCCTTAACTTGCCTTGCTTTCCCTTGCCTTCCTTGCTTTCCGTTACTCTTTGCTTACCTTCCGTGCATTGCCTAGCCTTGCGTTGTCGTGCCTTAGCCTTGTCTCGCCTGACAGAGCCTTGCCTTGCGTTACCCTTTCCTTGCCTGGCCGTGCATTGCCTAGGCGTGCGTTGCCGTGCCTTAGCATTGTTTCCCCTTGCCGTGCCGTTCCTTCCGTTACCCTTGCCTTGCCTTGCTTTCCCTTGCCTTCCTTGCCTTCCGTTACTCTTTGCTTGCCTTCCCTGCATTGCCTAGCCTTGCGTTGTCGTGCCTTAGCCTTGCCTCGCCTTGCCGTAACTTCCCTTGCGTTACCCTTTCCTTGCCTTGCCGTGCATTGCCTAGACGTGCGTTGTTGTGCATTAGCCTTGCCTTCCCTGACCGTGCCTTGCCTTGCGTTACCCTTTCCTTGCCTTGCCGTGCATTGCCTAGCTTGCGTTGTCGTGCCTTAGCCTTGTTTCCCCTTGCCGTGCCGTTCTTTACCTTACTCTTAACTTGCCTTGCTTTCCCTTGCCTTCCTTGCCTTCCGTTACTCTTTGCTTACCTTCCGTGCATTGCCTAGCCTTGCGTTGTCGTGCCTTAGCCTTGCCTCGCCTGACCGTGCCTTGCCTTGCGTTACCCTTTCCTTCCTTTGCCGTGCTTTGCCTAGCCTTGCGTTGTCGTGCCTTAGCCTTGTTTCCCCTTGCCGTGCCGTTCCTTCCGTTACTCTTTCCTTGCCTTGCCGTGCATTGCCTAGACTTCCGTTGTCGTGCATTAGCCTTCCATTTCCTGACCGTGCCTTGCCTTGCGTTACCCTTTCCTTGCCTTGCCGTGCAATGCCTACCCCTGCATTGTCGAGCCTTAGCCTTGTTTCTCCTTGCCGTGCCGTTCCTTCCCTTACCCTTACCTTGCCTTGCTTTCCCTTGCTTTCCTTGCCTTCCATTACTCTTTGCTTACCTTCCGTGCATCGCCTAGCCGTGCGTTGTTGTGCATTGGCCTTGCCTTGCCTCACCGTGCCTTGACTTGCGTTACCCTTTCCTTGCCTTGCCGTGCATTGCCTAGCTTGCGTTGTCGTGCCTTACCCTTGTTTCCCCTTGCCGTGCCGTGCCTTTTGTTTCACTTGCCTTGCATTGCTTTGCCTTGCCTTCCTTTCCTTCTGTTACTCTTTCCTTGCCTAGCCGTGCACTGCCAAGCCTTGCGTTGTCGTGCATTAGCCTTGCCTCGACTGACCGTGCCTTGCCTTGCGTTAACCTTTCCTTGCCTTACCGTGCATTGCCTAGCTTGCGTTGTCGATCCTTAGCCTTGTTTCCCCTTGCCGTGCCGTGCCTTTTGTTACACTTGCTTTGCCTTTCTTTGCCTTGCCTTCCTTTCCTTCCGTTACTCCTCCTTGCCTAGCCGTGCACTGCCTAGCCTTGCGTTGTCGTGCATTAGCCTTGCCTCGCCTGATCGTGCCTTGCCATGCGTTACCCTTTCCTTACCTTGCCGTGCATTGCCTAGCTTGCGTTGTCGTGCCTTAGCCTTGTTTCCCCTTGCCGTGCCGTTCCTTCCCTTACCCTTAACTTGCCTTGCTTTCCCTTGCCTTCCTTGCCTTCCGTTACTCTTTGCTTGCCTTCCGTGCATTGCCTAGCCTTCCGTTGTCGTGCCTTAACCTTGCCTCGCCTGACAGAGTCTTGCCTTGCGTTACCCTTTCCTTGCCTGGCCGTGCATTGCCTAGCCGTGCGTTGCCGTGCCTTAGCCTTGTTTCCCCTTGCCGTGCCGTTCCTTCCGTTACCCTTGCCTTGCCTTGCTTTCCCTTGCCTTCGTTGCCTTCCGTTACTCTTTGCTTGCCTTCCCTGCATTGCCTAGCCTAGCGTTGTCGTGCCTTAGCCTTGCCTCGCCTGACGGTGACTTCCCTTGCGTTACCCTTTCCTTGCCTTGCCGTGCATTGCCTAGCGTGCGTTGTTGTGCATTAGCCTTGCCTTGCCTGACCGTGCCTTGCCTTGCGTTACCCTTTCCTTGCCTTGCCGTGCATTGCCTAGCTTGCGTTGTCGTGCCTTAGCCTTGTTTCCCCTTGCCGTGCCGTTCCTTACCTTACTCTTAACTTGCCTTGCTTTCCCTTGCCTTCCTTGCCTTCCGTTTCTCTTTGCTTACCTTCCGTGCATTGCCTAGCCTTGCGTTGTCGTGCCTTCGCCTTGCCTCGCCTGACCGTGCCTTGCCTTGCGTTACCCTTTCCTTCCTTTGCCGTGCTTTGCCTAGCCTTGCGTTGTCGTGCCTTAGCCTTGTTTCCCCTTGCCGTGCCGTTCCTTCCGTTACTCTTTCCTTGCCTTGCCGTGCATTGCCTAGCCTTCCGTTGTCGTGCATTAGCCTTGCATTTCCTGACCGTGCCTTGCCTTGCGTTACCCTTTCCTTGCCTTGCCGTGCATTGCCTAGCCCTGCGTTGTCGAGCCTTAGCCGTGTTTCTCCTTGCCGTGCCGTTCCTTCCCTTACCCTTACCTTGCCTTGCTTTCCCTTGCTTTCCTTGCCTGCCATTACTCTTTGCTTACCTTCCGTGCATTGCCTAGCCATGCGTTGTTGTGCATTAGCCTTGCCTTACCTCATCGTGCCTTGACTTGCGTTACCCTTTCCTTGCCTTGCCGTGCATTGCCTAGCATGCGTTGTCGTGCCTTAGCCTTGTTTCCCCTTGCCGTGCCGTGCCTTTTGTTTCACTTGCCTTGCATTGCTTTGCCTTGCCTTCCTTTCCTTCTGTTACTCTTTCCTTGCCTAGCCGTGCACTGCCAAGCCTTGCGTTGTCGTGCATTAGCCTTGCCTCGACTGACCGTGCCTTGCCTTGCGTTAACCTTTCCTTGCCTTACCGTGCTTTGCCTAGCTTGCGTTGTCGATCCTTAGCCTTGTTTCCCCTTGCCGTGCCGTGCCTTTTGTTACACTTGCCTTACCTTGCTTTGCCTTGCCTTCCTTTCCTTCCGTTACTCTTTCCTTGCCTGGCCGTGCATTGCCTAGCCGTGCGTTGTCGTGCCTTAGCCTTGTTTCACATTGCCGTAGCCTTCCTTGCGCTGCCTTGCTTTGCCTTTCCTTCCTTGCTTTCCGTTACACATTGCTTGCCTTCCGTGCATTGCGTAGCCTTGCGTTGTCGTGCCGTAGCCTTTTTTGACCTTGCCATAGCCTTGCTTGCGTTACCTTACTTTGCCTTGCATTCCTTGCCTTCCGTTACTCTTTGCTTGCCTTCCGTGCATTGCCTAGCCTTGCATTGTCGTGCCTTAGCCTTGCCTCGCCTAACCGTGACTTCCCTTGCGTTACACTTTCCTTGCCTTGCCGTGCATTGCCTAGCCGTGCGTTGTCGTGCATTAGCCTTGCCTTGCCTCACCGTGCCTTGCCTTGCGTTACCCTTTCCTTGCCTTGCCGTGCATTGCCTAGCCCTGCGTTGTCGAGCCTTAGCCTTGTTTCTCCTTGCCGTGCCGTTCCTTCCCTTACCCTTCCCTTGCCTTGCTTTCCCTTGCCTTCCTTGCCTTCCGTTACTCTTTGCTTGCCTTCCCTGCATTGCCTAGCCTTGCGTTGTCGTGCCTTAGACTTGCCTCGCCTGACCGTGACTTCCCTTGCGTTACCCTTTCCTTGCCTTGCCGTGCATTGCCTAGCCGTGCGTTGTTGTGCATTAGCCTTGCCTTGCCTCACCGTGCCTTGACTTGCGTTACCCTTTCCTTGCCTTGCCGTGCATTGCCTAGCTTGCGTTGTCGTGCCTTACCCTTGTTTCCCCTTGCCGTGCCGTGCCTTTTTTTCACTTGCCTTGCAATGCTTTGCCTTGCCTTCCTTTCCTTCTGTTACTCTTTCCTTGCCTAGCCGTGCACTGCCAAGCCTTGCGTTGTCGTGCATTAGCCTTGCCTCGACTGACCGTGCCTTGCCTTGCGTTAACCTTTCCTTGCCTTACCGTGCATTGCCTAGCTTGCGTTGTCGCGCCTTAGCCTTGTTTCCCCTTGCCGTGCCGTTCCTTCCCTTACCCTTAACTTGCCTTGCTTTCCCTTGCCTTCCTTGCTTTCCGTTACTCTTTGCTTACCTTCCGTGCATTGCCTAGCCTTGCGTTGTCGTGCCTTAGCCTTGCCTCGCCTGACAGAGCCTTGCCTTGCGTTACCCTTTCCTTGCCTGGCCGTGCATTGCCTAGGCGTGCATTGCCGTGCCTTAGCCTTGTTTCCCCTTGCCGTGCCGTTCCTTCCGTTACCCTTGCCTTGCCCTGCTTTCCCTTGCCTTCCTTGCCTTCCGTTACTCTTTGCTTGCCTTCCCTGCATTGCCTAGCCTTGCGTTGTCGTGCCTTAGCCTTGCCTCGCCTTACCGTGACTTCCCTTGCGTTACCCTTTCCTTGCCTTACCGTGCATTTCCTAGACGTGCGTTGTTGTGCATTAGCCTTGCCTTGCCTCACCGTGCCTTGCCTTGCGTTACCCTTTCCTTGCCTTGCCGTGCATTGCCTAGCTTGCGTCGTCGATCCTTAGCCTTGTTTCCCCTTGCCGTGCCGTGCCTTTTGTTACACTTGCCTTGCCTTGCTTTCCCTTGCCTTCCTTGCTTTCCGTTACTCTTTGCTTACCTTCCGTGCATTGCCTAGCCTTGCGTTGTCGTGCCTTAGCCTTGCCTCGCCTGACAGAGCCTTGCCTTGCGTTACCCTTTCCTTGCCTGGCCGTGCATTGCCTAGGCGTGCGTTGCCGTGCCTTAGCCTTGTTTCCCCTTGCCGTGCCTTTCCTTCCGTTACCCTTGCCTTGCCTTGCTTTCCCTTGCCTTCCTTGCCTTCCGTTACTCTTTGCTTGCCTTCCCTGCATTGCCTAGCCTAGCGTTGTATTGCCTTAGCCTTGCCTCGCCTGACGGTGACTACCCTTGCGTTACCCTTTCCTTGCCTTGCCGTGCATTGCCTAGACGTGCGTTGTTGTGCATTAGCCTTGCCTTGCCTGACCGTGCTTTGCCTTGCGTTACCCTTTCCTTGCCTTGCCGTGCATTGCCTAGCTTGCGTTGTCGTGCCTTAGCCTTGTTGCCCCTTGCCGTGCCGTTCCTTACCTTACTCTTAACTTGCCTTGCCTTCCCTTGCCTTCCTTGCCTTCCGTTACTCTTTGCTTACCTTCCGTGCATTGCCTAGCCTTGCGTTGTCGTGCCTTAGCCTTGCCTCGCCTGACCGTGCCTTGCCTTGCGTTACCCTTTCCTTCCTTTGCCGTGCTTTGCCTAGCCTTGCGTTGTCGTGCCTTAGCCTTGTTTCCCCTTGCCGTGCCGTTCCTTCCGTTACTCTTTCCTTGCCTTGCCGTGCATTGCCTAGCCTTCCGTTGTTGTGCATTAGCCTTGCATTTCCTGACCGTGCCTTGCCTTACGTTACCCTTTCCTTGCCTTGCCGTGCATTGACTAGCCCTGCGTTGTCGAGCCTTAGCCTTGTTTCTCCTTGCCGTGCCGTTCCTTCCCTTACCCTTACCTTGCCTTTCTTTCCCTTGCTTTCCTTGCCTTCCATTACTCTTTGCTTACCTTCCGTGCATTGCCTAGCCGTGCGTTGTTGTGCATTAGCCTTGCCTTACCTCACCGTGCCTTGACTTGCGTTACCCTTTCCTTGCCTTGCCGTGCATTGCCTAGCTTGCGTTGTCGTGCCTTAGCCTTGTTTCCCCTTGCCGTGCCGTGCCTTTTGTTTCACTTGCCTTGCATTGCTTTGCCTTGCCTTCCTTTCCTTCTGTTACTCTTTCCTTGCCTAGCCGTGCACTGCCAAGCCTTGCGTTGTCGTGCATTAGCCTTGCCTCGACTGACCGTGCCTTGCCTTGCGTTAACCTTTCCTTGCCTTACCGTGCTTTGCCTAGCTTGCGTTGTCGATCCTTAGCCTTGTTTCCCCTTGCCGTGCCGTGCCTTTTGTTACACTTGCCTTGCCTTGCTTTGCCTTGCCTTCCTTTCCTTCCGTTACTCTTTCCTTGCCTGGCCGTGCATTGCCTAGCCGTGCGTTGTCGTGCCTTAGCCTTGTTTCACCTTGCCGTAGCCTTCCTTGCGCTGCCTTGCTTTGCCTTTCCTTCCTTGCTTTCCGTTACACATTGCTTGCCTTCCGTGCATTGCGTAGCCTTGCGTTGTCGTGCCGTAGCCTTTTTTGACCTTGCCATAGCCTTGCTTGCGTTACCTTGCTTTGCCTTGCATTCCTTGCCTCCCGTTACTCTTTGCTTGCCTTCCGTGCATTGCCTAGCCTTGCATTGTCGTGCCTTAGCCTTGCCTCGCCTAACCGTGACTTCCCTTGCGTTACACTTTCCTTGCCTTGCCGTGCATTGCCTAGCCGTGCGTTGTTGTGCATTAGCCTTGCCTTGCCTCACCGTGCCTTGACTTGCGTTACCGTTTCCTTGCCTTGCCGTGCATTGCCTAGCTTGCGTTGTCGTGCCTTACCCTTGTTTCCCCTTGCCGTTCCGTGCCTTTTGTTTCACTTGCCTTGCATTGGTTTGCCTTGCCTTCCTTTCCTTCTGTTACTCTTTCCTTGCCTAGCCGTGCACTGCCAAGCCTTGCGTTGTCGTGCATTAGCCTTGCCTCGACTGACCGTGCCTTGCCTTGCGTTAACCTTTCCTTGCCTTACCGTGCATTGCCTAGCTTGCGTTGTCGAGCCTTAGCCTTGTTTCCCCTTGCCGTGCCGTGCCTTTTGTTCCACTTGCCTTGCCTTCCTTTGCCTTGCCTTCCTTTCCTTCCGTTACTCTTTTCTTGCCTAGCCGTGCACTGCCTAGCCTTGCGTTGTCGTGCATTAGCATTGCCTCGCCTGATCGTGCCTTACCTTGCGTTACCCTTTCCTTGCCTTGCCGTGCATTGCCTAGCTTGCGTTGTCGTGCCTTAGCCTTGTTTCCCCTTGCCGTGCCGTCCCTTCCCTTACCCTTGCCTTGCCTTGCTTTCCCTTGCCTTCCTTGCCTTCCGTTACTCTTTGTTTGCCTTCCTTGCATTGCCTAGCCTTGCGTTGTCGTGCCTTAGCCTTGCCTCGCCTGACGGTGACTACCCTTGCGTTACCCTTTCCTTGCCTTGCCGTGCATTGCCTAGACGTGCGTTGTTGTGCATTAGCCTTGCCTTGCCTGACCGTGCCTTGCCTTGCGTTACCCTTTCCTTGCCTTGCCGTGCATTGCCTAGCTTGCGTTGTCGTGCCTTAGCCTTGTTGCCCCTTGCCGTGCCGTTCCTTACCTTACTCTTAACTTGCCTTGCTTTCCCTTGCCTTCCTTGCCTTCCGTTACTCTTTGCTTACCTTCCGTGCATTGCCTAGCCTTGCGTTGTCGTGCCTTAACCTTGCCTCGCCTGACAGAGTCTTGCCTTGCGTTACCGTTTCCTTGCCTGGCCGTGCATTGCCTAGCCCTGCGTTGTCGAGCCTTAGCCTTGTTTCTCCTTGCCGTGCCGTTCCTTCCCTTACCCTTGCCTTGCCTTGCTTTCCCTTGCCTTCCTTGCCTTCCATTACTCTTTGCTTACCTTCCGTGCATTGCCTAGCCTTGCGTTGTCGTGCCTTAGCCTTGCCTGGCCTGACCGTGACTTCCCTTGCGTTACCCTTTCCTTGCCTTGCCGTGCATTGCCTAGCTTGCGTTGTCGTGCCTTAGCCTTGTTTCCCCTTGCATTGCCTAGCCGTGCGTTGTTGTGCATTAGCCTTGCCTTGCCTCACTGTGCCTTGACTTGCGTTACCGTTTCCTTGCCTTGCCGTGCATTGCCTAGCTTGCGTTGTCGTGCCTTACCCTTGTTTCCCCTTGCCGTTCCGTGCCTTTTGTTTCACTTGCCTTGCATTGCTTTGCCTTGCCTTCCTTTCCTTCTGTTACTCTTTCCTTGCCTAGCCGTGCACTGCCAAGCCTTGCGTTGTCGTGCATTAGCCTTGCCTCGACTGACCGTGCCTTGCCTTGCGTTAACCTTTCCTTGCCTTACCGTGCATTGCCTAGCTTGCGTTGTCGAGCCTTAGCCTTGTTTCCCCTTGCCGTGCCGTGCCTTTTGTTCCACTTGCCTTGCCTTCCTTTGCCTTGCCTTCCTTTCCTTCCGTTACTCTTTTCTTGCCTAGTCGTGCACTGCCTAGCCTTGCGTTGTCGTGCATTAGCATTGCCTCGCCTGATCGTGCCATACCTTGCGTTACCCTTTCCTTGCCTTGCCGTGCATTGCCTAGCTTGCGTTGTCGTGCCTTAGCCTTGTTTCCCCTTGCCGTGCCGTCCCTTCCATTACCCTTAACTTGCCTTGCTTTCCCTTGCCTTCCTTGCCTTCCGTTACTCTTTGCTTACCTTCCGTGCATTACCTAGCCTTGCGTTGTCGTGCCTTAACCTTGCCTCGCCTGACAGAGTCTTGCCTTGCGTTACCCCTTCATTGCCGGGCCGTGCATTGCCTAGCCGTGCGTTGCCGTGCCTTAGCCTTGTTTCCGCTTGCCGTGCCGTTCCTTCCGTTACCCTTGCCTTGCCTTGCTTTCCCTTGCCTTCCTTGCCTTCCGTTACTCTTTGCTTGCCTTCCCTGCATTGCCTAGCCTAGCGTTGTCGTGCCATAGCCTTGCCTCGCCTGACGGTGACTTCCCTTGCGTTACCCTTTCCTTGCCTTGCCGTGCATTGCCTAGCGTGCGTTGTTGTGCATTAGCCTTGCCTTGCCTGACCGTGCCTTGCCTTGCGTTACCCTTTCCTTGCCTTGCCGTGCATTGCCTAGCTTGCGTTGTCGTGCCTTAGCCTTGTTTCCCCTTGCCGTGCCGGTCCTTCCCTTACCCTTAACTTGCCTTGCTTTCCCTTGCCTTCCTTGCTTTCCGTTACTCTTTGCTTACCTTCCGTGCATTGCCTAGCCTTGCGTTGTCGTGCCTTAGCCTTGTCTCGCCTGACAGAGCCTTGCCTTGCGTTACCCTTTCCTTGCCTGGCCGTGCATTGCCTAGGCGTGCGTTGCCGTGCCTTAGCATTGTTTCCCCTTGCCGTGCCGTTCCTTCCGTTACCCTTGCCTTGCCTTGCTTTCCCTTGCCTTCCTTGCCTTCCGTTACTCTTTGCTTGCCTTCCCTGCATTGCCTAGCCTTGCGTTGTCGTGCCTTAGCCTTGCCTCGCCTTGCCGTAACTTCCCTTGCGTTACCCTTTCCTTGCCTTGCCGTGCATTGCCTAGACGTGCGTTGTTGTGCATTAGCCTTGCCTTGCCTGACCGTGCCTTGCCTTGCGTTACCCTTTCCTTGCCTTGCCGTGCATTGCCTAGCTTGCGTTGTCGTGCCTTAGCCTTGTTTCCCCTTGCCGTGCCGTTCCTTACCTTACTCTTAACTTGCCTTGCTTTCCCTTGCCTTCCTTGCCTTCCGTTACTCTTTGCTTACCTTCCGTGCATTGCCTAGCCTTGCGTTGTCGTGCCTTAGCCTTGCCTCGCCTGACCGTGCCTTGCCTTGCGTTACCCTTTCCTTCCTTTGCCGTGCTTTGCCTAGCCTTGCGTTGTCGTGCCTTAGCCTTGTTTCCCCTTGCCGTGCCGTTCCTTCCGTTACTCTTTCCTTGCCTTGCCGTGCATTGCCTAGACTTCCGTTGTCGTGCATTAGCCTTCCATTTCCTGACCGTGCCTTGCCTTGCGTTGCCCTTTCCTTGCCTTGCCGTGCAATGCCTAGCCCTGCATTGTCGAGCCTTAGCCTTGTTTCTCCTTGCCGTGCCGTTCCTTCCCTTACCCTTACCTTGCCTTGCTTTCCCTTGCTTTCCTTGCCTTCCATTACTCTTTGCTTACCTTCCGTGCATCGCCTAGCCGTGCGTTGTTGTGCATTAGCCTTGCCTTGCCTCACCGTGCCTTGACTTGCGTTACCCTTTCCTTGCCTTGCCGTGCATTGCCTAGCTTGCGTTGTCGTGCCTTACCCTTGTTTCCCCTTGCCGTGCCGTGCCTTTTGTTTCACTTGCCTTGCATTGCTTTGCCTTGCCTTCCTTTCCTTCTGTTACTCTTTCCTTGCCTAGCCGTGCACTGCCAAGCCTTGCGTTGTCGTGCATTAGCCTTGCCTCGACTGACCGTGCCTTGCCTTGCGTTAACCTTTCCTTGCCTTACCGTGCATTGCCTAGCTTGCGTTGTCGATCCTTAGCCTTGTTTCCCCTTGCCGTGCCGTGCCTTTTGTTACACTTGCTTTGCCTTGCTTTGCCTTGCCTTCCTTTCCTTCCGTTACTCCTCCTTGCCTAGCCGTGCACTGCCTAGCCTTGCGTTGTCGTGCATTAGCCTTGCCTCGCCTGATCGTGCCTTGCCATGCGTTACCCTTTCCTTACCTTGCCGTGCATTGCCTAGCTTGCGTTGTCGTGCCTTAGCCTTGTTTCCCCTTGCCGTGCCGTTCCTTCCCTTACCCTTAACTTGCCTTGCTTTCCCTTGCCTTCCTTGCCTTCCGTTACTCTTTGCTTGCCTTCCGTGCATTGCCTAGCCTTCCGTTGTCGTGCCTTAACCTTGCCTCGCCTGACAGAATCTTGCCTTGCGTTACCCTTTCCTTGCCTGGCCGTGCATTGCCTAGCCGTGCGTTGCCGTGCCTTAGCCTTGTTTCCCCTTGCCGTGCCGTTCCTTCCGTTACCCTTGCCTTGCCTTGCTTTCCCTTGCCTTCCTTGCCTTCCGTTACTCTTTGCTTGCCTTCCCTGCATTGCCTAGCCTAGCGTTGTCGTGCCTTAGCCTTGCCTCGCCTGACGGTGACTTCCCTTGCGTTACCCTTTCCTTGCCTTGCCGTGCATTGCCTAGCGTGCGTTGTTGTGCATTAGCCTTGCCTTGCCTGACCGTGCCTTGCCTTGCGTTACCCTTTCCTTGCCTTGCCGTGCATTGCCTAGCTTGCGTTGTCGTGCCTTAGCCTTGTTTCCCCTTGCCGTGCCGTTCCTTACCTTACTCTTAACTTGCCTTGCTTTCCCTTGCCTTCCTTGCCTTCCGTTTCTCTTTGCTTACCTTCCGTGCATTGCCTAGCCTTGCGTTGTCGTGCCTTAGCCTTGCCTCGCCTGACCGTGCCTTGCCTTGCGTTACCCTTTCCTTCCTTTGCCGTGCTTTGCCTAGCCTTGCGTTGTCGTGCCTTAGCCTTGTTTCCCCTTGCCGTGCCGTTCCTTCCGTTACTCTTTCCTTGCCTTGCCGTGCATTGCCTAGCCTTCCGTTGTCGTGCATTAGCCTTGCATTTCCTGACCGTGCCTTGCCTTGCGTTACCCTTTCCTTGCCTTGCCGTGCATTGCCTAGCCCTGCGTTGTCGAGCCTTAGCCGTGTTTCTCCTTGCCGTGCCGTTCCTTCCCTTACCCTTACCTTGCCTTGCTTTCCCTTGCTTTCCTTGCCTTCCATTACTCTTTGCTTACCTTCCGTGCATTGCCTAGCCATGCGTTGTTGTGCATTAGCCTTGCCTTACCTCATCGTGCCTTGACTTGCGTTACCCTTTCCTTGCCTTGCCGTGCATTGCCTAGCATGCGTTGTCGTGCCTTAGCCTTGTTTCCCCTTGCCGTGCCGTGCCTTTTGTTTCACTTGCCTTGCATTGCTTTGCCTTGCCTTCCTTTCCTTCTGTTACTCTTTCCTTGCCTAGCCGTGCACTGCCAAGCCTTGCGTTGTCGTGCATTAGCCTTGCCTCGACTGACCGTGCCTTGCCTTGCGTTAACCTTTCCTTGCCTTACCGTGCTTTGCCTAGCTTGCGTTGTCGATCCTTAGCCTTGTTTCCCCTTGCCGTGCCGTGCCTTTTGTTACACTTGCCTTACCTTGCTTTGCCTTGCCTTCCTTTCCTTCCGTTACTCTTTCCTTGCCTGGCCGTGCATTGCCTAGCCGCGCGTTGTCGTGCCTTAGCCTTGTTTCACATTGCCGTAGCCTTCCTTGCGCTGCCTTGCTTTGCCTTTCCTTCCTTGCTTTCCGTTACACATTGCTTGCCTTCCGTGCATTGCTTAGCCTTGCGTTGTCCTGCCGTAGCCTTTTTTGACCTTGCCATAGCCTTGCTTGCGTTACCTTACTTTGCCTTGCATTCCTTGCCTTCCGTTACTCTTTGCTTGCCTTCCGTGCATTGCCTAGCCTTGCATTGTCGTGCCTTAGCCTTGCCTCGCCTAACCGTGACTTCCCTTGCGTTACACTTTCCTTGCCTTGCCGTGCATTGCCTAGCCGTGCGTTGTCGTGCATTAGCCTTGCCTTGCCTCACCGTGCCTTGCCTTGCGTTACCCTTTCCTTGCCTTGCCGTGCATTGCCTAGCCCTGCGTTGTCGAGCCTTAGTCTTGTTTCTCCTTGCCGTGCCGTTCCTTCCCTTACCCTTCCCTTGCCTTGCTTTCCCTTGCCTTCCTTGCCTTCCGTTACTCTTTGCTTGCCTTCCCTGCATTGCCTAGCCGTGCGTTGTCGTGCCTTAGCCTTGCCTCGCCTGACGGTGACTTCCCTTGCGTTACCCTTTCCTTGCCTTGCCGTGCATTGCCTAGCCGTGCGTTGTTGTGCATTAGCCTTGCCTTGCCTCACCGTGCCTTGACTTGCGTTACCCTTTCCTTGCCTTGCCGTGCATTGCCTAGCTTGCGTTGTCGTGCCTTACCCTTGCCTTGCCGTGCCGTGCCTTTTTTTCACTTGCCTTGCATTGCTTTGCCTTGCCTTCCTTTCCTTCTGTTACTCTTTCCTTGCCTAGCCGTGCACTGCCAAGCCTTGCGTTGTCGTGCATTAGCCTTGCCTCGACTGACCGTGACTTGCCTTGCGTTAACCTTTCCTTGCCTTACCGTGCATTGCCTAGCTTGCGTTGTCGAGCCTTAGCCTTGTTTCCCCTTGCCGTGCCGTGCCTTTTGTTACACTTGCCTTGCCTTGCTTTCCCTTGCCTTCCTTTCCTTCCGTTACTCTTTCCTTGCCTAGCCGTGCACTGCCTAGCCTTGCGTTGTCGTGCATTAGCCTTGCCTCGCCTGATCGTGCCTTGCCTTCCGTTACCCTTTCCTTGCCTTGCCGTGCATTGCCTAGCTTGCGTTGTCGTGCCTTAGCCTTGTTTCCCCTTGCCGTGCCGTTCCTTCCCTTACCCTTAACTTGCCTTGCTTTCCCTTGCATTCCTTGCTTTCCGTTACTCTTTGCTTACCTTCCGTGCATTGCCTAGCCTTGCGTTGTCGTGCCTTAGCCTTGCCTCGCCTGACAGAGCCTTGCCTTGCGTTACCCTTTCCTTGCCTTGCCGTGCATTGCCTAGGCGTGCATTGCCGTGCCTTAGCCTTGTTTCCCCTTGCCGTGCCGTTCCTTCCGTTACCCTTGCCTTGCCCTGCTTTCCCTTGCCTTCCTTGCCTTCCGTTACTCTTTGCTTGCCTTCCCTGCATTGCCTAGCCTTGCGTTGTCGTGCCTTAGCCTTGCCTCGCCTTACCGTGACTTCCCTTGCGTTACCCTTTCCTTGCCTTACCGTGCATTTCCTAGACGTGCGTTGTTGTGCATTAGCCTTGCCTTGCCTCACCGTGCCTTGCCTTGCGTTACCCTTTCCTTGCCTTGCCGTGCATTGCCTAGCTTGCGTCGTCGATCCTTAGCCTTGTTTCCCCTTGCCGTGCCGTGCCTTTTGTTACACTTGCCTTGCCTTGCTTTCCCTTGCCTTCCTTGCTTTCCGTTACTCTTTGCTTACCTTCCGTGCATTGCCTAGCCTTGCGTTGTCGTGCCTTAGCCTTGCCTCGCCTGACAGAGCCTTGCCTTGCGTTACCCTTTCCTTGCCTGGCCGTGCATTGCCTAGGCGTGCGTTGCCGTGCCTTAGCCTTGTTTCCCCTTGCCGTGCCTTTCCTTCCGTTACCCTTGCCTTGCCTTGCTTTCCCTTGCCTTCCTTGCCTTCCGTTACTCTTTGCTTGCCTTCCCTGCATTGCCTAGCCTAGCGTTGTCGTGCCTTAGCCTTGCCTCGCCTGACGGTGACTTCCCTTGCGTTACCCTTTCCTTGCCTTGCCGTGCATTGCCTAGCGTGCGTTGTTGTGCATTAGCCTTGACTTGCCTGACCGTGCCTTGCCTTGCGTTACCCTTTCCTTGCCTTCCCGTGCATTGCCTAGCTTGCGTTGTCGTGCCTTAGCCTTGTTTCCCCTTGCCGTGCCGTTCCTTACCTTACTCTTAACTTGCCTTGCTTTCCCTTGCCTTCCTTGCATTTCGTTTCTCTTTGCTTACCTTCCGTGCATTGCCTAGCCTTGCGTTGTCGTGCCTTAGCCTTGCCTCGCCTGACCGTGCCTTGCCTTGCGTTACCCTTTCCTTCCTTTGCCGTGCTTTGCCTAGCCTTGCGTTGTCGTGCCTTAGCCTTGTTTCCCCTTGCCGTGCCGTTCCTTCCGTTACTCTTTCCTTGCCTTGCCGTGCATTGCCTAGCCTTCCGTTGTCGTTCATTAGCCTTGCATTTCCTGACCGTGCCTTGCCTTGCATTACCCTTTCCTTGCCTTGCCGTGCATTGCCTAGCCCTGCGTTGTCGAACCTTAGCCTTGTTTCTCCTTGCCGTGCCGTTCCTTCCCTTACCCTTACCTTGCCTTGCTTTCCTTGCCTTCCATTACTCTTTGCTTACCTTCCGTGCATTGCCTAGCCGTGCGTTGTTGTGCATTAGCCTTGCCTTACCTCACCGTGCCTTGACTTGCGTTACCCTTTCCTTGCCTTGCCGTGCATTGCCTAGCTTGCGTTGTCGTGCCTTAGCCTTGTTTCCCCTTGCCGTGCCGTGCCTTTTGTTTCACTTGCCTTGCATTGCTTTGCCTTGCCTTCCTTTCCTTCTGTTACTCTTTCCTTGCCTAGCCGTGCACTGCCAAGCCTTGCGTTGTCGTGCATTAGCCTTGCCTCGACTGACCGTGCCTTGCCTTGCGTTAACCTTTCCTTGCCTTACCGTGCTTTGCCTAGCTTGCGTTGTCGATCCTTAGCCTTGTTTCTCCTTGCCGTGCCGTGCCTTTTGTTACACTTGCCTTGCCTTGCTTTGCCTTGCCTTCCTTTCCTTCCGTTACTCTTTCCTTGCCTGGCCGTGCATTGCCTAGCCGTGCGTTGTCGTGCCTTAGCCTTGTTTCACCTTGCCGTAGCCTTCCTTGGGCTGCCTTGCTTTGCCTTTCCTTCCTTGCTTTCCGTTACACATTGCTTGCCTTCCGTGCATTGCGTAGCCTTGCGTTGTCGTGCCGTAGCCTTTTTTGACCTTGCCATAGCCTTGCTTGCGTTACCTTGCTTTGCCTTGCATTCCTTGCCTTCCGTTACTCTTTGCTTGCCTTCCGTGCATTGCCTAGCCTTGCATTGTCGTGCCTTAGCCTTGCCTCGCCTAACCGTGACTTCCCTTGCGTTACACTTTCCTTGCCTTGCCGTGCATTGCCTAGCCGTGCGTTGTCGTGCATTAGCCTTGCCTCACCTCACCGTGCCTTACCTTTCGTTTCCCTTTCCTTGCCTTGCCGTGCATTGCCTAGCCCTGCGTTGTCGAGCCTTAGCCTTGTTTCTCCTTGCCGTGCCGTTCCTTCCCTTACCCTTACCTTGCCTTGCTTTCCCTTGCCTTCCTTGCCTTCCGTTAGTCTTTGCTTGCCTTCCCTGCATTGCCTACCCTTGCGTTGTCGTGCCTTAGCCTTGCCTCGCCTGACCGTGACTTCCCTTGCGTTACCCTTTCCTTGCCTTGCCGTGAATTGCCTAGACGTGCGTTGTTGTGCATTAGCCTTGCCTTGCCTCAGCGTGCCTTGCCTTGCGTTACCCTTTCCTTGCCTTGCCGTGCATTGCCTAGCTTGCGTTGTCCGTCCTTAGCCTTGTTTCCCCTTGCCGTGCCGTTCCTTCCCTTACCCTTGACTTGCCTTGCTTTTCCTTGCCTTTCTTGCCTTCCGTTACTCTTTTCTTGCCTTCCGTGCAATGCCTAGCCTTGCGTTTTCGTGCCTTAGCCTTGCCTTGCCTCACCGTGCCTTGCCTTGCGTTACCCTTTCCTTGCCTAGCCGTGCATTGCCTAGCCTTGCGTTGTCGTGCCTTAGCATTGCTTCCCCTTGCCGTGCCGTTCCTTCCGTTACTCTTGCCTTGCCTTGCTTTCCCTTGCATTCCTTGCCTTCCGTTACTCTTTCCTTGCCTTGCCGTGTATTGCCTAGCCTTCCGTTGTCGTGCATTAGCCTTGCCTTGCCTGATCGTACCTTGCCTTGCGTTACCCTTTCCTTGCGTTGCCGTGCATTGCCTAGCTTGCGTTGTCGTGCCTTAGCCCTGTTTCCCCTTGCCGTGCCGTTCCTTCCCTTACCCTTAACTTGCCTTGCTTTCCCTTGCCTTCCTTCCCTTCCGTTACTCTTTGCTTACCTTCCGTGCATTGCCGATCCTTGCGTTGTCGTGCCTTAACCTTGCCTCGCCTGACAGAGTCTTGCCTTGCTTTGCCCTTTCCTTGCCCGGCCGTGCATTGCCTAGCCGTGCGTTGCCGTGCCTTAGCCTTGTTTCCCCTTGCCGTGCCTTTCCTCCCGTTACCCTTGCCTTGCCTTGCTTTCCCTTGCCTTCCTTGCCTTCCGTTACCCTTTCCTTGCCTTGCCGTGCATTGCCTAGCCCTGCGTTGTCGAGCCTTAGCCTTGTTTCTCCTTGCCGTGCCGTTCCTTCCCTTATCCTTACCTTGCCTTGCTTTCCCTTGCTTTCCTTGCCTTCCATTACTCTTTGCTTACCTTCCGTGCATTGCCTAGCCGTGCGTTGTTGTGCATTAGCCTTGCCTTGCCTCACCGTGCCTTGACTTGCGTTACCCATTCCTTGCCTTGCTGTGCATTGCCTAGCTTGCGTTGTCGTGCCTTACCCTTTATTCCCCTTGCCGTGCCGTGCCTTTTGTTTCACTTGCCTTGCATTGCTTTGCCTTGCCTTCCTTTCCTTCTGTTACTCTTTCCTTGCCTAGCCGTGCACTGCCAAGCCTTGCGTTGTCGTGCATTAGCCTTGCCTCGAATGACCGTGCCTTGCCTTGCGTTAACCTTTCCTTGCCTTACCGTGCATTGCCTAGCCGTGCGTTGTCGTGCCTTAGCCTTGTTTCACCTTGCCGTAGACTTCCTTGCGCTGCCTTGCTTTGCCTTTCCTTCCTTGCTTTCCGTTACACATTGCTTGCCTTCCGTGCATTGCGTAGCCTTCCGTTGTCGTGCCGTAGCCTTTTTTGACCTTGCCATAGCCTTGCTTGCGTTACCTTGCTTTGCCTTGCATTCCTTGCCTTCCGTTACTCTTTGCTTGCCTTCCGTGCATTGCCTAGCCTTGCATTGTCGTGCCTTAGCCTTGCCTCGCCTAACCGTGACTTCCCTTGCGTTACACTTTCCTTGCCTTGCCGTGCATTGCCTAGCCGTGCGTTGTCGTGCATTAGCCTTGCCTCACCTCACCGTGCCTTGCCTTTCGTTACCCTTTCCTTGCCTTGCCGTGCATTGCCTAGCCCTGCGTTGTCGAGCCTTAGCCTTGTTTCTCCTTGCCGTGCCGTTCCTTCCCTTACCCTTACCTTGCCTTGCTTTCCCTTGCCTTCCTTGCCTTCCGTTACTCTTTGCTTGCCTTCCCTGCATTGCCTACCCTTGCGTTGTCGTGCCTTAGCCTTGACTCGCCTGACCGTGACTTCCCTTGCGTTACCCTTTCCTTGCCTTGCCGTGAATTGCCTAGACGTGCGTTGTTGTGCATTAGCCTTGCCTTGCCTCACCGTGCCTTGCCTTGCGTTACCCTTTCCTTGCCTTGCCGTGCATTGCCTAGCTTGCGTTGTCGTGCCTTAGCCTTGTTTCCCCTTGCCGTGCCGTTCCTTCCCTTACCCTTGCCTTGCCTTGCTTTTCCTTGCCTTTCTTGCCTTCCGTTACTCTTTTCTTGCCTTCCGTGCAATGCCTAGCCTTGCGTTTTCGTGCCTTAGCCTTGCCTTGCCTCACCGTGCCTTGCCTTGCGTTACCCTTTCCTTGCCTAGCCGTGCATTGCCTAGCCTTGCGTTGTCGTGCCTTAGCATGGCTTCCCCTTGCCGTGCCGTTCCTTCCGTTACTCTTGCCTTGCCTTGCTTTCCCTTGCATTCCTTGCCTTCCGTTACTCTTTCCTTGCCTTGCCGTGTATTGCCTAGCCTTCCGTTGTCGTGCATTAGCCTTGCCTTGCCTGATCGTACCTTGCCTTGCGTTACCCTTTCCTTACCTTGCCGTGCATTGCCTAGCTTGCGTTGTCGTGCCTTAGCCTTGTTTCCCCTTGCCGTGCCGTTCCTTCCCTTACCCTTAACTTGCCTTGCTTTCCCTTGCCTTCCGTGCCTTCCATTACTCTTTGCTTACCTTCCGTGCATTGCCTAGCCTTTCGTTGTCGTGCCTTAACCTTGCCTCGCCTGACAGAGTCTTGCCTTGCGTTACCCTTTCCTTGCCTGGCCGTGCATTGCCTAGCCGTGCGTTGCCGTGCCTTAGCCTTGTTTCCCCTTGCCGTGCCGTTCCTTCCGTTACCCTTGCCTTGCCTTGCTTTCCCTTGCCTTCCTTGCCTTCCGTTACTCTTTGCTTGCCTTCCCTGCATTGCCTAGCCTAGCGTTGTATTGCCTTAGCCTTGCCTCGCCTGACGGTGACTACCCTTGCGTTACCCTTTCCTTGCCTTGCCGTGCATTGCCTAGACGTGCGTTGTTGTGCATTAGCCTTGCCTTGCCTAACCGTGCCTTGCCTTGCGTTACCCTTTCCTTGCCTTGCCGTGCATTGCCTAGCTTGCGTTGTCGTGCCTTAGCCTTGTTGCCCCTTGCCGTGCCGTTCCTTACCTTACTCTTAACTTGCCTTGCCTTCCCTTGCCTTCCTTGCCTTCCGTTACTCTTTGCTTACCTTCCGTGCATTGCCTAGCCTTGCGTTGTCGTGCCTTAGCCTTGCCTCGCCTTACCGTGCCTTGCCTTGCGTTACCCTTTCCTTCCTTTGCCGTGCTTTGCCTAGCCTTGCGTTGTCGTGCCTTAGCCTTGTTTCCCCTTGCCGTGCCGTTCCTTCCGTTACTCTTTCCTTGCCTTGCCGTGCATTGCCTAGCCTTCCGTTGTTGTGCATTAGCCTTGCATTTCCTGACCGTGCCTTGCCTTACGTTACCCTTTACTTGCCTTGCCGTGCATTGACTAGCCCTGCGTTGTCGAGCCTTAGCCTTGTTTCTCCTTGCCGTGCCGTTCCTTCCCTTACCCTTACCTTGCCTTTCTTTCCCTTGCTTTCCTTGCCTTCCATTACTCTTTGCTTACCTTCCGTGCATTGCCTAGCCGTGCGTTGTTGTGCATTAGCCTTGCCTTACCTCACCGTGCCTTGACTTGCGTTACCCTTTCCTTGCCTTGCCGTGCATTGCCTAGCTTGCGTTGTCGTGCCTTAGCCTTGTTTCCCCTTGCCGTGCCGTGCCTTTTGTTTCACTTGCCTTGCATTGCTTTGCCTTGCCTTCCTTTCCTTCTGTTACTCTTTCCTTGCCTAGCCGTGCACTGCCAAGCCTTGCGTTGTCGTGCATTAGCCTTGCCTCGACTGACCGTGCCTTGCCTTGCGTTAACCTTTCCTTGCCTTACCGTGCTTTGCCTAGCTTGCGTTGTCGATCCTTAGCCTTGTTTCCCCTTGCCGTGCCGTGCCTTTTGTTACACTTGCCTTGCCTTGCTTTGCCTTGCCTTCCTTTCCTTCCGTTACTATTTCCTTGCCTGGCCGTGCATTGCCTAGCCGTGCGTTGTCGTGCCTTAGCCTTGTTTCACCTTGCCGTAGCCTTCCTTGCGCTGCCTTGCTTTGCCTTTCCTTCCTTGCTTTCCGTTACACATTGCTTGCCTTCCGTGCATTGCGTAGCCTTGCGTTGTCGTGCCGTAGCCTTTTTTGACCTGGCCATAGCCTTGCTTGCGTACCTTGCTTTGCCTTGCATTCCTTACCTCCCGTTACTCTTTGCTTGCCTTCCGTGCATTGCCTAGCCTTGCATTGTCGTGCCTTAGCCTTGCCTCGCCTAACCGTGACTTCCCTTGCGTTACACTTTCCTTGCCTTGCCGTGCATTGCCTAGCCGTGCGTTGTTGTGCATTAGCCTTGCCTTGCCTCACCGTGCCTTGAGTTGCGTTACCGTTTCCTTGCCTTGCCGTGCATTGCCTAGCTTGCGTTGTCGTGCCTTACCCTTGTTTCCCCTTGCCGTTCCGTGCCTTTTGTTTCACTTGCCTTGCATTGCTTTGCCTTGCCTTCCTTTCCTTCTGTTACTCTTTCCTTGCCTAGCCGTGCACTGCCAAGCCTTGCGTTGTCGTGCATTAGCCTTGCCTCGACTGACCGTGCCTTGCCTTGCGTTAACCTTTCCTTGCCTTACCGTGCATTGCCTAGCTTGCGTTGTCGAGCCTTAGCCTTGTTTCCCCTTGCCGTGCCGTGTCTTTTGTTCCACTTGCCTTGCCTTCCTTTGCCTTGCCTTCCTTTCCTTCCGTTACTCTTTTCTTGCCTAGCCGTGCACTGCCTAGCCTTGCGTTGTCGTGCATTAGCATTGCCTCGCCTGATCGTGCCTTACCTTGCGTTACCCTTTCCTTGCCTTGCCGTGCATTGCCTAGCTTGCGTTGTCGACCCTTAGCCTTGTTTCCCCTTGCCTTGCCGTCCCTTCCCTTACCCTTGCCTTGCCTTGCTTTCCCTTGCCTTCCTTGCCTTCCGTTTCTCTTTGTTTGCCTTCCTTGCATTGCCTAGCCTTGCGTTGTCGTGCCTTAGCCTTGCCTCGCCTGACGGTGACTACCCTTGCGTTACCCTTTCCTTGCCTTGCCGTGCATTGCCTAGACGTGCGTTGTTGTGCATTAGCCTTGCCTTGCCTGACCGTGCCTTGCCTTGCGTTACCCTTTCCTTGCCTTGCCGTGCATTGCCTAGCTTGCGTTGTCGTGCCTTAGCCTTGTTGCCCCTTGCCGTGCCGTTCCTTACCTTACTCTTAACTTGCCTTGCTTTCCCTTGCCTTCCTTGCCTTCCGTTACTCTTTGCTTACCTTCCGTGCATTGCCTAGCCTTGCGTTGTCGTGCCTTAGCCTTGCCTCGCCTGACCGTGCCTTGCCTTGCGTTACCCTTTCCTTCCTTTGCCGTGCTTTGCCTAGCCTTGCGTTGTCGTGCCTTAGCCTTGTTTGCCCTTGCCGTGCCGTTCCTTCCGTTACTCTTTCCTTGCCTTGCCGTGCATTGCCTAGCCTTCGGTTGTCGTGCATTAGCCTTGCATTTCCTGACCGTGCCTTGCCTTACGTTACCCTTTCCTTGCCTTGCCGTGCATTGCCTAGCCCTGCGTTGTCGAGCCTTAGCCTTGTTTCTCCTTGCCGTGCCGTTCCTTCCCTTACCCTTACCTTGCCTTGCTTTCCCTTGCTTTCCTTGCCTTCCATTACTCTTTGCTTACCTTCCGTGCATTGCCTAGCCGTGCGTTGTTGTGCATTAGCCTTGCCTTACCTCACTGTGCCTTGACTTGCGTTACCCTTTCCTTGCCTTGCCGTGCATTGAATAGCTTGCGTTGTCGTGCCTTAGCCTTGTTTCCCCTTGCCGTGCCGTGCCTTTTGTATCACTTGCCTTGCATTGCTTTGCCTTGCCTTCCTTTCCTTCTGTTACTCTTTCCTTGCCTAGCCGTGCACTGCCAAGCCTTGCGTTGTCGTGCATTAGCCTTGCCTCGACTGACCGTGCCTTGCCTTGCGTTAACCTTTCCTTGCCTTACCGTGCTTTGCCTAGCTTGCGTTGTCGATCCTTAGCCTTGTTTCCCCTTGCCGTGCCGTGCCTTTTGTTACACTTGCCTTGCCTTGCTTTGCCTTGCCTTCCTTTCCTTCCGTTACTCTTTCCTTGCCTGGCCGTGCATTGCCTAGCCGTGCGTTGTCGTGCCTTAGCCTTGTTTCACCTTGCCGTAGCCTTCCTTGCGCTGCCTTGCTTTGCCTTTCCTTCCTTGCTTTCCGTTACACATTGCTTGCCTTCCGTGCATTGCGTAGCCTTGCGTTGTCGTGCCGTAGCCTTTTTTGACCTTGCCATAGCCTTGCTTGCGTTACCTTGCTTTGCCTTGCATTCCTTGCCTTCCGTTACTCTTTGCTTGCCTTCCGTGCATTGCCTAGCCTTGCATTGTCGTGCCTTAGCCTTGCCTCGCCTAACCGTGACTTCCCTTGCGTTACACTTTCATTGCCTTGCCGTGCATTGCCTAGCCGTGCGTTGTCGTGCATTAGCCTTGCCTTGCCTCACCGTGCCTTGCCTTGCGTTACCCTTTCCTTGCCTTCCCGTGCATTGCCTAGCCCTACGTTGTCTAGCCTTAGCCTTGTTTCCCCTTGCCGCGCCGTTCCTTCCGTTACTCTTGCCTTGCCTTGCTTTCCCTTGCATTCCTTGCCTTCCGTTACTCTTTCCTTGCCTAGGCGTGCACTGCCAAGCCTTGCGTTGTCGTGCATTAGCCTTGCCTCGACTGACCGTGCCTTGCCTTGCGTTACCCTTTCGTTGCCTTGCCGTGCATTGCCTAGCTTGCGTTGTCGAGCCTTAGCCTTGTTTCCCTTTGCCGTGCCGTGCCTTTTGTTACACTTGCCTTGCCTTGCTTTGCCTTGCCTTCCTTTCCTTCCGTTACCCTTTCCTTGCCTTGCCGTGCATTGCCTAGCTTGCGTTGTCGTGCCTTAACCTTGTTTCCCCTTGCTGTGCCGTTCCTTCCCTTACCCTTAACTTGCCTTGCTTTCCCTTGCCTTCCTTGCCTTCCGTTACTCTTTGCTTACCTTCCGTGCATTGCCTAGCCTTGCGTTGTCGTGCCTTAACCTTGCCTCGCCTGACAGAGTCTTGCCTTGCGTTTCCGTTTCCTTTCCTGGCCGTTCATTGCCTAGCCGTGCGTTGCCGTGCCTTAGCCTTCTTTCCCCTTGCCGTGCCGTTCCTTCCGTTACCCTTGCCTTGCCTTGCTTTCCCTTGCCTTCCTTGCCTTCCGTTACTCTTTGCTTGCCTTACCTGCATTGCCTAGCCTTGCGTTGTCGTGCCTTAGCCTTGCCTCGCCTGACGGTGACTTCCCTTGCGTTACCCTTTCCTTGCTTTGCCGTGCTTTGCCTAGCCTTGCGTTGTCGTGCCTTAGCCTTGTTTCCCCTTGCCGTGCCGTTCCTTCCGTTACTCTTTCCTTGCCTTGCCGTGCATTGCCTAGCCTTGCGTTGTCGTGCCTTAGCCTTGCATTTCCTGACCGTGCCTTGCCTTGCGTTACCCTTTCCTTGCCTTGCCGTGCATTGCCTAGCTTGCGTTGTCGTGCCTTAGCCTTGTTTCCCCTTGCCGTGCCGTCCCTTCCATTACCCTTAACTTGCCTTGCTTTCCCTTGCCTTCCTTGCCTTCCGTTACTCTTTGCTTACCTTCCGTGCATTACCTAGCCTTGCGTTGTCGTGCCTTAACCTTGCCTCGCCTGACAGAGTCTTGCCTTGCGTTACCCCTTCATTGCCGGGCCGTGCATTGCCTAGCCGTGCGTTGCCGTGCCTTAGCCATGTTTCCCCTTGCCGTGCCGTTCCTTCCGTTACCCTTGCCTTGCCTTGCTTTCCCTTGCCTTCCTTGCCTTCCGTTACTCTTTGCTTGCCTTCCTTGCATTGCCTAGCCTTGCGTTGTCGTGCCTTAGCCTTGCCTCGCCTGACGGTGACTACCCTTGCGTTACCCTTTCCTTGCCTTGCCGTGCATTGCCTAGACGTGCGTTGTTGTGCATTAGCCTTGCCTTGCCTGACCGTGCCTTGCCTTGCGTTACCCTTTCCTTGCCTTGCCGTGCATTGCCTAGCTTGCGTTGTCGTGCCTTAGCCTTGTTGCCCCTTGCCGTGCCGTTCCTTACCTTACTCTTAACTTGCCTTGCTTTCCCTTGCCTTCCTTGCCTTCCGTTACTGTTTGCTTACCTTCCGTGCATTGCCTAGCCTTGCGTTGTCGTGCCTTAGCCTTGCCTCGCCTGACCGTGCCTTGCCTTGCGTTACCCTTTCCTTCCTTTGCCGTGCTTTGCCTAGCCTTGCGTTGTCGTGCCTTAGCCTTGTTTCCCCTTGCCGTGCCGTTCCTTCCGTTACTCTTTCCTTGCCTTGCCGTGCATTGCCTAGCCTTCCGTTGTCGTGCATTAGCCTTGCATTTCCTGACCGTGCCTTGCCTTGCGTTACCCTTTCCTTGCCTTGCCGTGCATTGCCTAGCCCTGCGTTGTCGAGCCTTAGCCTTGTTTCTCATTGCCGTGCCGTTCCTTCCCTTACCCTTACCTTGCCTTGCTTTCCCTTGCCTTCTTTGCCTTCCGTTACTCTTTGCTTGCCTTCCCTGCATTGCCTAGCCTTGCGTTGTCGTGCCTTAGACTTGCCTCGCCTGACCGTGACTTCCCTTGCGTTACCCTTTCCTTGCCTTGCCGTGCATTGCCTAGCCGTGCGTTGTTGTGCATTAGCCTTGCCTTGCCTCACCGTGCCTTGACTTGCGTTACCCTTTCCTTGCCTTGCCGTGCATTGCCTAGCTTGCGTTGTCGTGCCTTACCCTTGTTTCCCCTTGCCGTGCCGTGCCTTTTTTTCACTTGCCTTGCATTGCTTTGCGTTGCCTTCCTTTCCTTCTGTTACTCTTTCCTTGCCTAGCCGTGCACTGCCAAGCCTTGCGTTGTCGTGCATTAGCCTTGCCTCGACTGACCGTGCCTTGCCTTGCGTTAACCTTTCCTTGCCTTACCGTGCATTGCCTAGCTTGCGTTGTCGAGCCTTAGCCTTGTTTCCCCTTGCCGTGCCGTGCCTTTTGTTACACTTGCCTTGCCTTGCTTTGCCTTGCCTTCCTTTCCTTCCGTTACTCTTTCCTTGCCTAGCCGTGCACTGCCTAGCCTTGCGTTGTCGTGCATTAGCCTTGCCTCGCCTGATCGTGCCTTGCCTTCCGTTACCCTTTCCTTGCCTTGCCGTGCATTGCCTAGCTTGCGTTGTCGTGCCTTAGCCTTGTTTCCCCTTGCCGTGCCGTTCCTTCCCTTACCCTTAATTGCCTTGCTTTCCCTTGCCTTCCTTGCTTTCCGTTACTCTTTGCTTACCTTCCGTGCATTGCCTAGCCTTGCGTTGTCGTGCCTTAGCCTTGCCTCGCCTGAAAGAGCCTTGCCTTGCGTTACCCTTTCCTTGCCTGGCCGTGCATTGCCTAGGCGTGAGTTGCCGTGCCTTAGCCTTGTTTCCCCTTGCCGTGCCGTTCCTTCCGTTACCCTTGCCTTGCTTTGCTTTCCCTTGCCTTCCTTGCCTTCCGTTACTCTTTGCTTGCCTTCCCTGCATTGCCTAGCCTTGCGTTGTCGTGCCTTAGCCTTGCCTCGCCTGACCGTGACTTCCCTTGCGTTACCCTTTCCTTGCCTTGACGTGCATTGCCTAGACGTGCGTTGTTGTGCATTAGCCTTGCCTTGCCTCACCGTGCCTTGCCTTGCGTTTCCCTTTCCTTGCCTTGCCGTGCATTGCCTAGCTTGCGTTGTCGTGCCTTAGCCTTGTTTCCCCTTGCCGTGCCGTTCCTTCCCTTACCCTTGCCTTGCCTTGCTTTCCCTTGCCTTTCTTGCCTTCCGTCACTCTTTTCTTGCCTTCCGTGCAATGCCTAGCCTTGCGTTTTCGTTCCTTAGCCTTGCCTTGCCTCACCGTGCCTTGCCTTCCGTTACCCTTTCCTTGCCTAGCCGTGCATTGCCTAGCCTTGCGTTGTCGTGCCTTAGCATTGCTTCCCCTTGCCGTGCCGTTCCTTCCGTTACTCTTGCCTTGCCTTGATTTCCTTTGCATTCCTTGCCTTCCGTTACTCTTTCCTTGCCTTGCCGTGTATTGCCTAGCCTTCCGTTGTCGTGCATTAGCCTTGCCTTGCCTGACCGTACCTTGCCTTGCGTTACCCTTTCCTTGCGTTGCCGTGCATTGCCTAGCTTGCGTTGTCGTGCCTTAGCCCTGTTTGCCCTTGCCGTGCCGTTCCTTCCCTTACCCTTAACTTGCCTTGCTTTCCCTTTCCTTCCTTGCCTTCCGTTACTCTTTGCTTACCTGCCGTGCATTGCCTAGCCTTGCATTGTCGTGCCTTAGCCTTGCCTCGCCTAACCGTGACTTCCCTTGCGTTACACTTTCCTTGCCTTGCCGTGCATTGCCTAGCCGTGCGTTGTCGTGCATTTGCCTTGCCTTGCCTAACCGTGCCTTGCCTTGCGTTACCCTTTCCTGGCCTTGCCATGCATTGCCTAGCCCTGCGTTGTCGAGCCTTAGCCTTGTTTCTCCTTTCCGTGCCGTTCCTTCCCTTACCCTTACCTTGCCTTGCTTTCCCTTGCTTTCCTTGCCTTCCATTACTCTTTGCTTACCTTCCGTGCATTGCCTAGCCTTGCGTTGTCGTGCCCTAGCCTTGCCTCGCCTGACAGTGCCTTGCCTTGCGTTACCCTTTCCTTGCTTGGCCGTGCATTGCCTAGTCGTGCGTTGCCGTGCCTTAGCCTTGTTTCCCCTTGCCGAGTCGTTCCTTCCGTTAACCTTGCCTTGCTTTCCCTTGCCTTCCTTGCCTTCCGTTACTCTTTGCTTGCCTTCCCTGCATTGCCTAGCCTTGCGTTGTCGTGCCTTAGACTTGCCTCGCCTGACCGTGACTTCCCTTGCGTTACCCTTTCCTTGCCTTGCCGTGCATTGCCTAGCCGTGCGTTGTTGTGCATTAGCCTTGCCTTGCCTCACCGTGCCTTGACTTGCGTTACCCTTTCCTTGCCTTGCCGTGCATTGCCTAGCTTGCGTTGTCGTGCCTTACCCTTGTTTCCCCTTGCCGTGCCGTGCCTTTTTTTTCACTTGCCTTGCATTGCTTTGCCTTGCCTTCCTTTCCTTCTGTTACTCTTTCCTTGCCTAGGCGTCCACTGCCAAGCCTTGCGTTGTCGTGCATTAGCCTTGCCGCGACTGACCGTGCCTTGACTTGCGTTAACCTTTCCTTGCCTTACCGTGCATTGCCTAGCTTGCGTTGTCGAGCCTTAGCCTTGTTTCCCCTTGCCGTGCCGTGCCTTTTGTTACACTTGCCTTTCCTTGCTTTGCCTTCCCTTCATTTCCTTCCGTTACTCATTCCTTGCCTAGCCGTGCATTGCCTAGACGTGCGTTGTTGTGCATTAGCCTTGCCTTGCCTCACCGTGCCTTGCCTTGCGTTACCCTTTCCTTGCCTTGCCGTGCATTGCCTAGCTTGCGTTGTCGTGCCTTAGCCTTGTTTCCCCTTGCCGTACCGTTCCTTCCCTTATCCTTGCCTTGCCTTGCATTCCCTTGCCTTTCTTGCCTTCCGTTACTCTTTTCTTGCCTTGCCGTGTATTGCCTAGCCTTCCGTTGTCGTGCATTAGCCTTGCCTTGCCTGACCGTACCTTGCCTTCCGTTATCCTTTCCGTGCGTTGCCGTGCATTGCCTAGCTTGCGTTGTCGTGCCTTAGCCCTGTTTCCCCTTGCCGTGCCGTTCCTTCCCTTACCCTTAACTTGCCTTGCTTTCCCTTGCCTTCCTTGCCTTCCGTTACTCTTTGCTTACCTTCCGTGCATTGCCTAGCCTTGCGATGTCGTGCCTTAGCCTTGCCTCGCCTGACCGTGCCTTGCCTTGCGTTACCCTCTCCTTCCCTTGCCGTGCATTGCCTAGCCGTGCGTTGTCGTGCATTAGCCTTGCCTTCCCTCACCGTGCCTTGCCTTGCGTTACCCTTTCCTTCCCTTGCCGTGCTTTGCCTAGCCTTGCGTTGTCGTGCCTTAGCCTTGTTTCCCCTTGCCGTGCCGTTCCTTCCGTTACTCTTGCGTTGCCTTGCTTTCCCTTGCATTCCTTACCTTCCGTTACTCTTTCCTTGCCTTGCCGTGCATTGCCTAGCCTTCCGTTGTCGTGCATTAGCCTTGCCTTTCCTGACCGTGCCTTCCCTTGCGTTACCCTTTCATTGCCTTGCCGTGCATTGCCTAGCCCTGCGTTTTCGTGCCTTAGCCTTGTTTCCCCTTGCCGCGCCGTTCCATCCGTTACTCTTGCCTTGCCTTGCTTTCCCTTGCATTCCTTGCCTTCCGTTACTCTTTCCTTGCCTAGGCGTGCACTGCCAAGCCTTGCGTTGTCGTGCATTAGCCTTGCCTCGCCTGACCGTGCCTTGCCTTGCGTTACCCTTTCCTTGCCTTGCCGTGCATTGCCTAGCTTGCGTTGTCGAGCCTTAGCCTTGTTTCCCCTTGCCGTGCCGTGCCTTTTGTTACACTTGCCTTGCCTTGCTTTGCCTTGCCTTCCTTTCCTTCCGTTACTCTTTCCTTGCCTAGCCGTGCACTGCCTAGCCTTGCATTGTCGTGCATTAGCCTTTGCCTGATCGTGCCTTGTGCGTTACCCTTTCCTTGCCTTGCCGTGCATTGCCCAGCTTGCGTTGTCGTGCCTTAGCCTTGTTTCCCCTTGCCGTGCCGTTCCTTCCCTTACCCTTACTTGCCTTGCTTTCCCTTGCCTTCCTTGCCTTCCGTTACTCTTTGCCTCTAGCCTGATCGTGCCCTTGCCTGCCCAGCTTGCGTTGTCGTGCGTTGTTGCCGTGCATTAGCCTTGCCTGCCTAGCGTGCTGCATTAGCCGCTCTTTACTTACCTTCCGTGCATTGCCTGCGTGCATTAGCCTTGCCTTGATCGTGCCTGCCATGCGTTACCCTTTCCTTGCCTTGCCGTGCATTGCCTAGCTTGCGTTGTCGTGCCTTAGCCTTGTTTCCCCTTGCCGTGCCGTGCCTTTTGTTTCACTTGCCTTGCATTGCTTTCCCTTGCCTTCCTTTCCTTCTGTTACTCTTTCCTTGCCTAGCCGTGCACTGCCAAGCCTTGCGTTGTCGTGCATTAGCCTTGCCTCGACTGACCGTGCCTTGCCTTGCGTTACCCTTTCCTTGCCTTGCCGTGCATTGCCTAGCCCTGCGTTGTCGAGCCTTACCCTTGTTTCCCCTTGCCGTTCCGTGTTCCTTCCGTTTCCTTGCCTTGCTTGCTTTCCTTGCCTTACCTTGCCTTGCCTAGCCTTCCAAGCCTTGCGTTGTCGTGCATTAGCCTTGCCTCACTGACCGTGCCTTGCCTTGCGTTACCCTTTCCTTGCCTTGCCGTGCATTGCCTAGCTTGCGTTGTCGAGCCTTAGCCTTGTTTCCCCTTGCCGTGCCGTGCCTTTTGTTACACTTGCCTTGCCTTGCTTTGCCTTGCCTTCCTTTCCTTCTGTTACTCTTTCCTTGCCTAGCCGTGCACTGCCTAGCCTTGCGTTGTCGTGCATTAGCCTTGCCTCGCCTGACCGTGCCTTGCCTTGCGTTAACCTTTCCTTGCCTTGCCGTGCATTGCCTTGCTTGCGTTGTCGTGCCTTAGCCTTGTTTCCCCTTGCCGTGCCGTTCCTTCCCTTACCCTTAACTTGCCTTGCTTTCCCTTGCCTTCCTTGCCTTCCGTTACTCTTTGCTTACCTTCCGTGCATTGCCTAGCCTTGCGTTGTCGTGCCTTAGCCTTGCCTCGCCTGACAGAGCCTTGCCTTGCGTTACCCTTTCCTTGCCTGGCCGTGCATTGCCTAGCCGTGCGTTGCCGTGCCTTAGCCTTGTTTCCCCTTGCCGTGCCGTTCCTTCCGTTACCCTTGCCTTGCCTTGCTTTCCCTTGCCTTCCTTGCCTTCCTTGCCTTCCGGTACTCTTTGCTTGCCTTCCCTGCATTGCCTAGCCTTGCGTTGTCGTGCCTTAGCCTTGCCTCGCCTGACCGTGACTTCCCTTGCGTTACCCTTTCCTTGCCTTGCCGTGCATTGCCTAGCCGTGCGTTGTCGTGCATTAGCCTTGCCTTGCCTGACCGTGCCTTGCCTTGCGTTACCCTTTCCTTGCCTTGCCGTGCATTGCCTAGCCTTGCGTTGTCGTGCCTTACCCTTGTTTCCCCTTGCCGTGCCGTTCCTTCCTTACTCTTAACTTGCCTTGCTTTCCCTTGCCTTCCTTGCCTTCCGTTACTCTTTGCTTACCTTCCGTGCATTGCCTAGCCTTGCGTTGTCGTGCCTTAGCCTTGCCTCGCCTGACCGTAGCCTTGCCTTGCGTTACCCTTTCCTTCCTTTGCCGTGCTTTGCCTAGCCTTGCGTTGTCGTGCCTTAGCCTTGTTTCCCCTTTGCCGTTACTCTTTGCTTGCCTTCCGTGCATTGCCTAGCCTTGCATTGTCGTGCCTTAGCCTTGCCTTAACCGTGACTTCCTTGCGTTACACTTTCCTTGCCTTGCCGTGCATTGCCTAGCCGTGCGTTGTCGTGCATTAGCCTTGCCTTGCCTGACCGTGCCTTGCCTTGCGTTACCCTTTCCTTGCCTTGCCATGCATTGCCTAGCCATGCGTTGTCGAGCCTTAGCCTTGTTTCTCCTTTCCGTGCCGTTCCTTCCCTTACCCTTACCTTGCCTTGCTTTCCCTTGCTTTCCTTGCCTTCCATTACTCTTTGCTTACCTTCCGTGCATTGCCTAGCCTTGCGTTGTCGTGCCTTAGCCTTGCCTCGCCTGACAGTGCCTTGCCTTGCGTTACCCTTTCCTTGCTTGGCCGTGCATTGCCTAGTCGTGCGTTGCCGTGCCTTAGCCTTGTTTCCCCTTGCCGAGTCGTTCCTTCCGTTAACCTTGCCTTGCCTTGCTTTCCCTTGCCTTCCTTGCCTTCCGTTACTCTTTGCTTGCCTTCCCTGCATTGCCTAGCCTTGCGTTGTCGTGCCTTAGACTTGCCTCGCCTGACCGTGACTTCCCTTGCGTTACCCTTTCCTTGCCTTGCCGTGCATTGCCTAGCCGTGCGTTGTTGTGCATTAGCCTTGCCTTGCCTCACCGTGCCTTGACTTGCGTTACCCTTTCCTTGCCTTGCCGTGCATTGCCTAGCTTGCGTTGTCGTGCCTTAGCCTTGTTTCCCCTTGCCGTGCCGTGCCTTTTTTTTCACTTGCCTTGCATTGCTTTGCCTTGCCTTCCTTTCCTTCTGTTACTCTTTCCTTGCCTAGCCGTCCACTTCCAAGCCTTGCGTTGTCGTGCATTAGCCTTGCCTCGACTGACCGTGCCTGGACTTGCGTTAACCTTTCCTTGCCTTACCGTGCATTGCCTAGCTTGCGTTGTCGAGCCTTAGCCTTGTTTCCCCTTGCCGTGCCGTGCCTTTTGTTACACTTGCCTTGCCTTGCTTTGCCTTCCCTTCATTTCCTTCCGTTACTCTTTCCTTGCCTAGCCGTGCACTGCCTAGCCTTGCGTTGTCGTGCATTAGCCTTGCCTCGCCTGACAGAGCGTTGCCTTCCGTTAACCTTTCCTTGCCTTGCCGTGCATTGCCTAGCCGTGCGTTGCCGTGCCTTAGCCTTGTTTCCCCTTGCCGTGCCGTTCCTTCCCTTACCCTTGCCTTGCCTTGCTTTCCCTTGCCTTTCTTGCCTTCCGTTACTCTTTTCTTGCCTTCCGTGCATTGCCTAGCCTTGCGTTTTCGTGCCTTAGCCTTGCCTTGCCTCACCGTGCCTTGCCTTGCTTTACCCTTTCCTTGCCTAGCTGTGCATTGCCTAGCCTTGCGTTGTGGTGCCTTAGGCTTGCTTCCCCTTGCCGTGCCTTTCCTTCCGTTACTCTTGCCTTGCCTTGTTTCCCTTGCATTCCTTTCCTTCCGTTACTCTTTCCTTGCCTTGCCGTGTATTGCCTAGCCTTCCGTTGTCGTGCATTAGCCTTGCCTTGCCTGACCGTACCTTGCCTTCCGTTACACTTTCCGTGCGTTGCCGTGCATTGCCTAGCTTGCGTTGTCGTGCCTTAGCCCTGTTTCCCCTTGCCGTGCCATTCCTTCCCTTACCCTTAACTTGCCTTGCTTTCCCTTGCCTTCCTTGCCTTCCGTTACTCTTTGCTTACCTTCCGTGCATTGCCTAGCCTTGCGATGTCGTGCCTTAGCCTTGCCTCGCCTGACCGTGCCTTGCCTTGCGTTACCCTCTCCTTCCCTTGCCGTGCATTGACTAGCCGTGCTTTGTCGTGCATTAGCCTTGCCTTCCCTCACCGTGCCTTGCCTTGCGTTACCCTTTCCTTGCCTTGCCGTGCTGTGCCTAGCCTTGCGTTGTCGTGCCTTAGCCTTGTTTCCCCTTGCCGTGCCGTTCCTTCCGTTACTCTTGCGTTGCCTTGCTTTCCCTTGCATTCCTTACCTTCCGTTACACTTTCCTTGCCTTGCCGTGCATTGCCTAGCCTTCCGTTGTCGTGCATTAGCCTTGCCTTTCCTGACCGTGCCTTCCCTTGCGTTACCCTTTCATTGCCTTGCCGTGCATTGCCTAGCCCTGCGTTTTCGTGCCTTAGCCTTGTTTCCCCTTGCCGCGCCGTTCCTTCCGTTACTCTTGCCTTGCCTTGCTTTCCCTTGCATTCCTTGCCTTCCGTTACTCTTTCCTTGCCTAGGCGTGCACTGCCAAGCCTTGCGTTGTCGTGCATTAGCCTTGCCTCGACT
This sequence comes from Macrotis lagotis, assembly GCF_037893015.1. Lineage (NCBI taxonomy): Eukaryota > Metazoa > Chordata > Mammalia > Peramelemorphia > Peramelidae > Macrotis > Macrotis lagotis. The sequence goes on from NW_027422347.1 coordinate 141,084, forward strand.
GACCGTGCCTTGCCTTGCGTTACCCTTTCCTTGCCTTGCCGTGCATTGCCTAGCTTGCGTTGTCGAGCCTTAGCCTTGTTTCCCCTTGCCGTGCCGTGCCTTTTGTTACACTTGCCTTGCCTTGCTTTGCCTTGCCTTCCTTTCCTTCCGTTACTCTTTCCTTGCCTAGCCGTGCACTGCCTAGCCTTGCGTTGTCGTGCATTAGCCTTGCCTCTCCTGATCGTGCCTTGCCATGCGTTACCCTTTCCTTGCCTTGCCGTGCATTGCCTAGCTTGCGTTGTCGTGCCTTAGCCTTGTTTCCCCTTGCCGTGCCGTTCATTCCCTTACCCTTAACTTGCCTTGCTTTCCCTTGCCTTCCTTGCCTTCCGTTACTCTTTGCTTACCTTCCGTGCATTGCCTAGCCGTGCGTTGTTGTGCATTAGCCTTGCCTTGCCTCACCGTGCCTTGACTTGCGTTACCCTTTCCTTGCCTTGCCGTGCATTGCCTAGCTTGCGTTGTCGTGCCTTAGCCTTGTTTCCCCTTGCCGTGCCGTGCCTTTTGTTTCACTTGCCTTGCATTGCTTTGCCTTGCCTTCCTTTCCTTCTGTTACTCTTTCCTTGCCTAGCCGTGCACTGCCAAGCCTTGCGTTGTCGTGCATTAGCCTTGCCTCGACTGACCGTGCCTTGCCTTGCGTTAACCTTTCCTTGCCTTACCGTGCTTTGCCTAGCTTGCGTTGTCGATCCTTAGCCTTGTTTCCCCTTGCCGTGCCGTGCCTTTTTTTTCACTTGCCTTGCATTGCTTTGCCTTGCCTTCCTTTCCTTCTGTTACTCTTTCCTTGCCTAGCCGTCCACTGCCAAGCCTTGCGTTGTCGTGCATTAGCCTTGCCTCGACTGACCGTGCCTTGACTTGCGTTAACCTTTCCTTGCCTTACCGTGCATTGCCTAGCTTGCGTTGTCGAGCCTTAGCCTTGTTTCCCCTTGCCGTGCCGTGCCTTTTGTTACACTTGCCTTGCCTTGCTTTGCCTTCCCTTCATTTCCTTCCGTTACTCTTTCCTTGCCTAGCCGTGCACTGCCTAGCCTTGCGTTGTCGTGCATTAGCCTTGCCTCGCCTGACAGAGCGTTGCCTTCCGTGACCCTTTCCTTGCCTTGCCGTGCATTGCCTAGCCGTGCGTTGCCGTGCCTTAGCCTTGTTTCCCCTTGCCGTGCCGTTCCTTCCGTTACCCTTGCCTTGCCTTGCTTTCCCTTGCCTTCCTTGCCTTCCGTTACTCTTTGCTTGCCTTCCCTGCATTGCCTAGCCTTGCGTTGTCGTGCCTTAGCCTTGCCTCGCCTGACCGTGACTTCCCTTGCGTTACCCTTTCCTTGCCTTGCCGTGCATTGCCTAGACGTGCGTTGTTGTGCATTAGCCTTGCCTTGCCTCACCGTGCCTTGCCTTGCGTTACCCTTTCCTTGCGTTGCCGTGCATTGTCTAGCTTGCGTTGTCGTGCCTTAGCCATGTTTCCCCTTGCCGTGCCGTTCCTTCCCTTACCCTTGCCTTGCCTTGCTTTCCCTTGCCTTTCTTGCCTTCCGTTACTCTTTTCTTGCCTTCCGTGCATTGCCTAGCCTTGCGTTTTCGTGCCTTAGCCTTGCCTGGCCTCACCGTGCCTTGCCTTGCTTTACCCTTTCCTTGCCTAGCCGTGCATTGCCTAGCCTTGCGTTGTCGTGCCTTAGCCTTGCTTCCCCTTGCCGTGCCTTTCCTTCCGTTACTCTTGCCTTGACTTGTTTCCCTTGCATTCCTTTCCTTCCGTTACTCTTTCCTTGCCTTACCGTGTATTGCCTAGCCTTCCGTTGTCGTGCATTAGCCTTGCCTTGCCTGACCGTACCTTGCCTTCCGTTACCCTTTCCGTGCGTTGCCGTGCATTGCCTAGCTTGCGTTGTCGTGCCTTAGCCCTGTTTCCCCTTGCCGTGCCGTTCCTTCCCTTACCCTTAACTTGCCTTGCTTTCCCTTGCCTTCCTTGCCTTCCGTTACTCTTTGCTTACCTTCCGTGCATTGCCTAGCCTTGCGATGTCGTGCCTTAGCCTTGCCTCGCCTGACCGTGCCTTGCCTTGCGTTACCCTCTCCTTCCCTTGCCGTGCATTGCCTAGCCGTGCTTTGTCGTGCATTAGCCTTGCCTTCCCTCACCGTGCCTTGCCTTGCGTTACCCTTTCCTTGCCTTGCCGTGCTTTGCCTAGCCTTGCGTTGTCGTGCCTTAGCCTTGTTTCCCCTTGCCGTGCCGTTCCTTCCGTTACCCTTGCGTTGCCTTGCTTTCCCTTGCATTCCTTACCTTCCGTTACACTTTCCTTGCCTTGCCGTGCATTGCCTAGCCTTCCGTTGTCGTGCATTAGCCTTGCCTTTCCTGACCGTGCCTTCCCTTGCGTTACCCTTTCATTGCCTTGCCGTGCATTGCCTAGCCCTGCGTTTTCGTGCCTTAGCCTTGTTTCCCCTTGCCGCGCCGTTCCTTCCGTTACTCTTGCCTTGCCTTGCTTTCCCTTGCATTCCTTGCCTTCCGTTACTCTTTCCTTGCCTAGGCGTGCACTGCCAAGACTTGCGTTGTCGTGCATTAGCCTTGCCTCGACTGACCGTGCCTTGCCTTGCGTTACCCTTTCCTTGCCTTGCCGTGCATTGCCTAGCTTGCGTTGTCGAGCCTTAGCCTTGTTTCCCCTTGCCGTGCCGTGCCTTTTGTTTCACTTGCCTTGCATTGCTTTGCCTTGCCTTCCTTTCCTTCTGTTACTCTTTCCTTGCCTAGCCGTGCACTGCCAAGCCTTGCGTTGTCGTGCATTAGCCTTGCCTCGCCTGATCGTGCCTTGCCATGCGTTACCCTTTCCTTGCCTTGCCGTGCATTGCCTAGCTTGCGTTGTCGTGCCTTAGCCTTGTTTCCCCTTGCCGTGCCGTTCCTTCCCTTACCCTTGCCTTGCCTTGCTTTCCCTTGCCTTCCTTGCCTTCCGTTACTCTTTGCTTACCTTCCGTGCATTGCCTAGCCTTGCGTTGTTGTGCATTAGCCTTGCCTTGCCTCACCGTGCCTTGACTTGCGTTACCCTTTCCTTGCCTTGCCGTGCATTGCCTAGCTTGCGTTGTCGTGCCTTAGCCTTGTTTCCCCTTGCCGTGCCGTGCCTTTTGTTTCACTTGCCTTGCATTGCTTTGCCTTGCCTTCCTTTCCTTCTGTTACTCTTTCCTTGCCTAGCCGTGCACTGCCAAGCCTTGCGTTGTCGTGCATTAGCCTTGCCTCGACTGACCGTGCCTTGCCTTGCGTTAACCTTTCCTTGCCTTACCGTGCTTTGCCTAGCTTGCGTTGTCGATCCTTAGCCTTGTTTCCCCTTGCCGTGCCGTTCCTTTTGTTACACTTGCCTTGCCTTGCTTTGCCTTGCCTTCCTTTCCTTCCGTTACTCTTTCCTTGCCTAGCCGTGCACTGCCTAGCCTTGCGTTGTCGTGCATTAGCCTTGCCTCGCCTGACCGTGCCTTGCCTTGCGTTACCCTTTCCTTGCCTTGCCGTGCATTGCCTAGCTTGCGTTGTCGTGCCTTAGCCTTGTTTCCCCTTGCCGTGCCGTTCCTTCCCTTACCCTTAACTTGCCTTGCTTTCCCTTGCCTTCCTTGCTTTCCGTTACTCTTTGCTTACCTTCCGTGCATTGCCTAGCCTTGCGTTGTCGTGCCTTAGCCTTGCCTCGCCTGACAGAGCCTTGCCTTGCGTTACCCTTTCCTTGCCTGGCCGTGCATTGCCTAGCCGTGCGTTGCCGTGCCTTAGCCTTGTTTCCCCTTGCCGTGCCGTTCCTTCCGTTACCCTTGCCTTGCCTTGCTTTCCCTTGCCTTCCTTGCCTTCCGTTACTCTTTGCTTGCCTTCCCTGCATTGCCTAGCCTTGCGTTGTCGTGCCTTAGCCTTGCCTCGCCTGATGGTGACTTCCCTTGCGTTACCCTTTCCTTGCGTTGCCGTGCATTGCCTAGACGTGCGTTGTTGTGCATTAGCCTTGCCTTGCCTCACCGTGCCTTGCCTTGCGTTACCCTTTCCTTGCCTTGCCGTGCATTGCCTAGCTTGCGTTGTCGTGCCTTAGCCTTGTTTCCCCTTGCCGTGCCGTTCCTTACCTTACTCTTAACTTGCCTTGCTTTCCCTTGCCTTCCTTGCCTTCCGTTACTCTTTGCTTACCTTCCGTGCATTGCCTAGCCTTGCGTTGTCGTGCCTTAGCCTTGCCTCGCCTGACCGTGCCTTGCCTTGCGTTACCCTTTCCTTGCCTTGCCGTGCTTGCCTAGCCTTGCGTTGTCGTGCCTTAGCCTTGTTTCCCCTTGCCGTGTAGCCTTCCGTTACTCTTCCTTGCCTTGCTTTCCCTTAGCCTTCCGTTACTCTTTCTTCCTTCCGTGCATTGCCTAGCCGTTGTCGTGCTTACCTTGCCTTTCCTGACCGTGCCTTGCCTTGCGTTACCCTTTCCTTGCCTTGCCGTGCATTGCCTAGCCCTGCGTTGTCGAGCCTTAGCCTTGTTTCTCCTTACCGTGCCGTTCCTTCCCTTACCCTTACCTTGCCTTGCTTTCCCTTGCTTTCCTTGCCTTCCATTACTCTTTGCTTACCTTCCGTGCATTGCCTAGCCTTGCGTTGTCGTGCCTTAGCCTTGCCTCGCCTGACCGTGACTTCCCTTGCGTTACCCTTTCCTTGCCTTGCCGTGCATTGCCTAGCGTGCGTTGTCGTGCATTAGCCTTGCCTTCCCTACCGTGCCTTGCCTTGCGTTACCCTTTCCTTGCCTTGCCGTGCATTGCCTAGCCTTGCGTTGTCGTTACTCTTAGCCTTGCCTTCCCCTTGCCGTGCCGTAGCCTTGCGTTGTCTGCCTTAGCCTTGCTTTCGCCTTGACCTTGACTTCCCTTCCGTTACACTTTCCTTGCCTTGCCGTGCATTGCCTAGCCTTCCGTTGTCGTGCATTAGCCTTGCCTTTCCTGACCGTGCCTTCCCTTGCGTTACCCTTTCATTGCCTTGCCGTGCATTGCCTAGCCCTGCGTTTTCGTGCCTTAGCCTTGTTTCCCCTTGCCGCGCCGTTCCTTCCGTTACTCTTGCCTTGCCTTGCTTTCCCTTGCATTCCTTGCCTTCCGTTACTCTTTCCTTGCCTAGGCGTGCACTGCCAAGACTTGCGTTGTCGTGCATTAGCCTTGCCTTGCCTCACCGTGCATTGACTCGCGTTACCCTTTCCTTGCCTTGCCGTGCATTGCCTAGCTTGCGTTGTTGAGCCTTAGCCTTGTTTCCCCTTGCCGTGCCGTGCCTTTTGTTACACTTACCTTGCCTTGCTTTGCCTTCCCTTCATTTCCTTCCGTTACTCTTTCCTTGCCTAGCCGTGCACTGCCTAGCCTTGCGTTGTCGTGCATTAGCCTTGCCTCGCCTGACAGAGCGTTGCCTTCCGTTACCCTTTCCTTGCCTTGCCGTGCATTGCCTAGCCGTGCGTTGCCGTGCCTTAGCCTTGTTTCCCCTTGCCGTGCCGTTCCTTCCGTTACCCTTGCCTTGCCTTGCTTTCCCTTGCCTTCCTTGCCTTCCGTTACTCTTTGCTTGCCTTCCCTGCATTGCCTAGCCTTGCGTTGTCGTGCCTTAGCCTTGCCTCGCCTGACGGTGACTTCCCTTGCGTTACCCTTTCCTTGCCTTGCCGTGCATTGCCTAGACGTGTGTTGTTGTGCATTAGCCTTGCCTTGCCTGACCGTGCCTTGCCTTGCGTTACCCTTTCCTTGCCTTGCCGTGCATTGCCTAGCTTGCGTTGTCGTGCCTTAGCCTTGTTTCCCCTTGCCGTGCCGTTCCTTCCCTTACCCTTGCCTTGCCTTGCTTTCCCTTGCCTTCCTTGCCTTCCGTTACTCTTTTGCTTGCCTTCCGTGCATTGCCTAGCCTTGCGTTGTCGTGCCTTAGCCTTGCCTCGCCTGACCGTGCCTTGCCTTGCGTTACCCTCTCCTTCCCTTGCCGTGCATTGACTAGCCGTGCTTTGTCGTGCATTAGCCTTGCCTTCCCTCACCGTGCCTTGCCTTGCGTTACCCTTTCCTTGCCTTGCCGTGCTGTGCCTAGCCTTGCGTTGTCGTGCCTTAGCCTTGTTTCCCCTTGCCGTGCCGTTCCTTCCGTTACTCTTGTGTTGCCTTGCTTTCCCTTGCATTCCTTACCTTCCGTTACACTTTCCTTGCCTTGCCGTGCATTGCCTTTCCTTCCGTTGTCGTGCATTAGCCTTGCGTTTCCTGACCGTGCCTTCCCTTGCGTTACCCTTTCATTGCCTTGCCGTGCATTGCCTAGCCCTGCGTTTTCGTGCCTTAGCCTTGTTTCCCCTTGCCGCGCCGTTCCTTCCGTTACTCTTGCCTTGCCTTGCTTTCCCTTGCATTCCTTGCCTTCCGTTACTCTTTCCTTGCCTAGGCGTGCACTGCCAAGCCTTGCGTTGTCGTGCATTAGCCTTGCCTCGACTGACCGTGCCTTGCCTTGCGTTACCCTTTCCTTGCCTTGCCGTGCATTGCCTAGCTTGCGTTGTCGAGCCTTAGCCTTGTTTCCCCTTGCCGTGCCGTGCCTTTTGTTACACTTGCCTTGCCTTGCTTTGCCTTGCCTTCCTTTCCTTCCGTTACTCTTTCCTTGCCTAGCCGTGCACTGCCTAGCCTTGCGTTGTCGTGCATTAGCCTTGCCTCTCCTGATCGTGCCTTGCCATGCGTTACCCTTTCCTTGCCTTGCCGTGCATTGCCTAGCTTGCGTTGTCGTGCCTTAGCCTTGTTTCCCCTTGCCGTGCCGTTCATTCCCTTACCCTTAACTTGCCTTGCTTTCCCTTGCCTTCCTTGCCTTCCGTTACTCTTTGCTTACCTTCCGTGCATTGCCTAGCCGTGCGTTGTTGTGCATTAGCCTTGCCTTGCCTCACCGTGCCTTGACTTGCGTTACCCTTTCCTTGCCTTGCCGTGCATTGCCTAGCTTGCGTTGTCGTGCCTTAGCCTTGTTTCCCCTTGCCGTGCCGTGCCTTTTGTTTCACTTGCCTTGCATTGCTTTGCCTTGCCTTCCTTTCCTTCTGTTACTCTTTCCTTGCCTAGCCGTGCACTGCCAAGCCTTGCGTTGTCGTGCATTAGCCTTGCCTCGACTGACCGTGCCTTGCCTTGCGTTAACCTTTCCTTGCCTTACCGTGCTTTGCCTAGCTTGCTTTGTCGATCCTTAGCCTTGTTTCCCCTTGCCGTGCCATGCCTTTTTTTTCACTTGCCTTGCATTGCTTTGCCTTGCCTTCCTTTCCTTCTGTTACTCTTTCCTTGCCTAGCCGTCCACTTCCAAGCCTTGCGTTGTCGTGCATTAGCCTTGCCTCGACTGACCGTGCCTTGACTTGCGTTAACCTTTCCTTGCCTTACCGTGCATTGCGTAGCTTGCGTTGTCGAGCCTTAGCCTTGTTTCCCCTTGCCGTGCCGTGCCTTTTGTTACACTTGCCTTGCCTTGCTTTGCCTTCCCTTCATTTCCTTCCGTTACTCTTTCCTTGCCTTGCCGTGTATTGCCTAGCCTTCCGTTGTCGTGCATTAGCCTTGCCTTGCCTGACCGTACCTTGCCTTCCGTTACCCTTTCCTTGCCTTGCCGTGCTTTGCCTAGCCTTGCGTTGTCGTGCCTTAGCCTTGTTTCTCCTTGCCGTGCCGTTCCTTCCGTTACTCTTTCCTTGCCTTGCCGTGCATTGCCTAGCCTTCCGTTGTCGTGCATTAGCCTTGCATTTCCTGACAGTGCCTTGCCTTGCGTTACCCTTTCCTTGCCTTGCCGTGCATTGCCTAGCCCTGCGTTGTCGAGCCTTACCCTTGTTTCCCCTTGCCGTTCCGTGCCTTTTTTTTCACTTGCCTTGCATTGCTTTGCCTTGCCTTCCTTTCCTTCTGTTACTCTTTCCTTGCCTAGCCGTGCACTGCCAAGCCTTGCGTTGTCGTGCATTAGCCTTGCCTCGACTGACCGTGCCTTGCCTTGCGTTAACCTTTCCTTGCCTTGCCGTGCGTTGCCTTGCTTGCGTTGTCGTGCCTTAGCCTTGTTTCCCCTTGCCGTGCCGTCCCTTCCCTTACCCTTAACTTGCCTTGCTTTCCCTTGCCTTCCTTGCCTTCCGTTACTCTTTGCTTACCTTCCGTGCATTGCCTAGCCTTGCGTTGTCGTGCCTTAACCTTGCCTCGCCTGACAGACCCTTGCCTTGCGTTACCCTTTCATTGCCTGGCCGTGCATTGCCTAGCCGTGCGTTGCCGTGCCTTAGCCTTGTTTCCCCTTGCCGTGCCGTTCCTTCCGTTACCCTTGCCTTGCCTTGCTTTCCCTTGCCTTCCTTGCCTTCCGTTACTCTTTGCTTGCCTTCCCTGCATTGCCTAGCCTTGCGTTGTCGTGCCTTAGCCTTGCCTCGCCTGACGGTGACTTCCCTTGCGTTACCCTTTCCTTGCCTTGCCGTGCATTGCCTAGACGTGTGTTGTTGTGCATTAGCCTTGCCTTGCCTGACCGTGCCTTGCCTTGCGTTACCCTTTCCTTGCCTTGCCGTGCATTGCCTAGCTTGCGTTGTCGTGCCTTAGCCTTGTTTCCCCTTGCCGTGCCGTTCCTTACCTTACTCTTAACTTGCCTTGCTTTCCCTTGCCTTCCTTGCCTTCCGTTACTCTTTGCTTACCTTCCGTGCATTGCCTAGCCTTGCGTTGTCGTGCCTTAGCCTTGCCTCGCCTGACCGTGCCTTGCCTTGCGTTACCCTTTCCTTCCTTTGCCGTGCTTTGCCTAGCCTTGCGTTGTCGTGCCTTAGCCTTGTTTCCCCTTGCCGTGCAGTTCCTTCCGTTACTCTTTCCTTGCCTTGCCGTGCATTGCCTAGCCTTCCGTTGTCGTGCATTAGCCTTGCATTTCCTGACCGTGCCTTGCCTTGCGTTACCCTTTCCTTGCCTTGCCGTGCATTGCCTAGCCCTGCGTTGTCGAGCCTTAGCCTTGTTTCTCCTTGCCGTGCCGTTCCGTCCCTTACCCTTACCTTGCCTTGCTTTCCCTTGCTTTCCTTGCCTTCCATTACTCTTTGCTTACCTTCCGTGCATTGCCTAGCCTTGCGTTGTTGTGCATTAGCCTTGCCTTGCCTCACCGTGCATTGACTCGCGTTACCCTTTCCTTGCCTTGCCGTGCATTGCCTAGCTTGCGTTGTTGAGCCTTAGCCTTGTTTCCCCTTGCCGTGCCGTGCCTTTTGTTACACTTACCTTGCCTTGCTTTGCCTTCCCTTCATTTCCTTCCGTTACTCTTTCCTTGCCTAGCCGTGCACTGCCTAGCCTTGCGTTGTCGTGCATTAGCCTTGCCTCGCCTGACAGAGCGTTGCCTTCCGTTACCCTTTCCTTGCCTTGCCGTGCATTGCCTAGCCGTGCGTTGCCGTGCCTTAGCCTTGTTTCCCCTTGCCGTGCCGTTCCTTCCGTTACCCTTGCCTTGTCTTGCTTTCCCTTGCCTTCCTTGCCTTCCGTTACTCTTTGCTTGCCTTCCCTGCATTGCCTAGCCTTGCGTTGTCGTGCCTTAGCCTTGATTCGCCTGACCGTGACTTCCCTTGCGTTACCCTTTCCTTGCCTTGCCGTGCATTGCCTAGACGTGCGTTGTTGTGCATTAGCCTTGCCTTGC